>NC_047163.1:18722004-19002004 GCF_009819705.1 Hippoglossus hippoglossus | reverse complement strand
TGCGCCAGAAAAACAGTTCGCATCGGACACGGAGTCGTGGCTGAGGCGGGGAGGTGGAGCGCGGCCGCGGAGGAGGCTGCTGAGGGGCCGGAGGCGCTCACACATGCAGGACTTCAGGGTAAATGGAAAGAGACAAGAGACTGTTCTTATTGTGGCGCATCAGCCGACTGGCGCCGAGCGGCTCTTCAACACACTGAGTCCGTGTTCATCAGGAGCTGAGGCGCTGGATTCCTCTGGAGGAGCCCCCCCACCCCCCACCCTTTCCTCTCCCCCCCCCTCCCCCCCCCCCCCCCCCCCCCCCCCCCCCCCCCCCCCCCCCCCCCCCCCCCCCCCCCCCCCCCCCCCCCCCCCCCCCCCCCTCCCCTGTGGCTCCAGGAGTCCCGCACCGTCCCCGGTCTGACTAAGTCCAACCTGCCGGGGATCACACGGCACCACGGGCCTGCCTGTCCTCACAACTGAGCACTAAATCATGTCATCGCTGCGTGTGTGATGTGGAAGCAAACTACACACACCAGGGAAATCTCACACAGGCACACAGCCTGCAGAAGAATATAATAAACCGTAAAACACACTCCATTATTTATCCTCCTTTTAGCCCGAATAAAGCTCTAACTGTGCCACGGAGTCCGGGAGAGAAATGCAACTTGTTTGCAGCCGAACAAGGAAGAGAAGTGAGCACTCACCGCGTCTCCTTCTCCCCGAGTTTTCTCTCAGAATTCATTCATCATCATTCATCTGGTTTTTCCCTCCACGCAGCGGCTGGCTTTGTGTGTTCCAGCCCCGGCTCTGTGACGCTGCCGCCGCCGCCGCTGAGGCTGCTGCTGCCGCGGCCGCTGCTCCCCGGCAGCCCGGTCAGCGCCGCGCACAGATACCCGAGGAACCCGGGGCTGGGCGAGCTACACTCGGCTAACAGAGCCCGGGCTAAAGTCAAAACAGCCGAGAACTTGGAGTAATAACGAGTCTGTTGTTATAGGGAGCCCGAGAGGCAGAGAGAGAGAGAGAGAGCGGCTGCTTGGGAAGCATGTCCGGACTGTAGCGCATGAGCGGCGGGTGGAGGAGTGACTGTGCGGGCTGTTCTGACAGACAGGGGTGGAGGTGGAGGAGTGGAGCTGTTCCTCTCTATAAAGGTGAGTTTTAGGACAGTGGACAGGTTGCTTTCTCCGGAGGCGACATTGTAAAAACGCAAAGCCGAGAGAAGTGATGCCTCCACCGGCCAAGAACTGAGGGCTGACCGGTGTTGGCTTGGAAATGGGGGTGGGATTTCCCGATCTTTCCTGTCATTGGTTAATATTTTATCCTGTTGACATGTTTTCTTACTGCTAATGCTTCCGACACCTTCTTGTCCCCCCCCCCCTCCCCCTCCTCTCCCAGAGTCTGGCCGGAGCTGTCAGAACCACGCCTATAGGGGCCCACAATTGGTCCAGAAAGCGTAAAATCAGCAATCAAAGGGGCTTGGTTCATTAGTGTTGGGGATGGAGGCAGGAAGGACATGTGAGATAGTCACAGATCTGCAGTGAACGGGGCCACATCTCTCCAGTCAGTGTGGGATGACTGAAGCACAGCTTATTTCTCTCAGAGCCACAGCGCCCAGCCGCGCTCTCCGCGCACCGCGCCGCTCGCACTGAGGAACTCGGCGCAGGAACCAGAGGAAGAAACGCACAACGACTCTGGGCTGTTTTGTCTCCGCTCTGATTACGCGTTGTGACAAGGCGCCGCGCTCCTCCGTGCGGCTTCACACAAATTAACTGCTCGCCCAGCGCGGACCTACACCGGCTCCAGGTCGGGGGAAATACCACTCAGATATCCATTATTTCACTTGGTTTTTGTGGATGCACCGATGAGAGATCCAGTTTTCACAGGGACTGCAATGGCTTATCACCCTTTCCACGCACACCGGGCGACCGACTTCCCATGTCCGCCTTCCTCGCGCCGCGCAGCCTTCCTTCTTCCCGGCACTCAGCCTGCCTCCCGGGGCGCTCACCAAGCCCATGTCGGACCACGGCCTGGCCGGGGCAGCGGAGGCTGTGCTCCACCCGGCCCTCAGCCACCATCAGGCGGCTCATCTCCGCAGCATGAAGAGCCTGGAGCCCGAGGAGGAGGTGGACGACGACCCCAAAGTTACACTGGAAGCCAAGGATCTTTGGGACCAGTTTCACAAACTCGGGACGGAGATGGTTATTACCAAGTCCGGACGGTAAGAATTAGCCAGAGCTATAATTCCTCTTTTATACATTTTTTTTATTTTGCATAAAAAGTTGGACATATGTCTACATATGTGCAGAGATTAAAAAAACATAGGACGAGTTTAGAGCCGCTAGAAATCCCTTTACTCGGGTTATTCAGTGGCAGCTTGTGCGCCAGGCCTTCGCTATAGTGTTATTCCACCGCCGATCATTAGCCTGTTCTGCATGAATTAAAACACACAAGACAACTGCACAACACTCCAGCGATTATATATCTTCACCTCGTATTATGCAATAAATATATCGATTTTCAATGGAGTTCCAGCTCAGAATTTCGGTGGCTTCACTTGTGATTAAACCTCCATGCTATTTCTGGATATTTGGAATGTTTGTCCAGTCTGATCAAAGTGAAATGTTTGGGATATTTTTTTTGGGGGGGGGGGGACATGAGCCGAGCTTTAGTTTTATCTCTCAAACTGCATTGTGTTGAGGCAGCAGGCTTCTGGCTTTTATAAACACACTGTCACTTCAAAAAGCACCAACGTGCTCATAAATACACGACCCAGCTTTGTAGTGTAGGCTTGGACAACACACACACACACAGGCTGACAGAGACAACACACACACACACTTTTCACTGTGGCCTAATTGCGTGCAACGACTGGAGAATCATTTCTGACAATTAGAATATTTCCACTTGTCAGAGCGTCGTGTTTTCCCTCCGCGCGTCTTTTGTCCGACCTGTTCCTCTCCCAGCGAGGATCTGCTCCTGTGTTTAGTTTGAATCACGGCGTGTTGACTCCTCGTGTGTGTGTGCGTGTGTGTGTGTCCGTGCAGGAGGATGTTCCCCCGTTCAAAGTGCGGATAAACGGCCTCGATAAAAAAGCCAAATACATCCTGCTGATGGACATCGTGGCGGCGGACGACTGCCGCTACAAGTTCCACAACTCCCGCTGGATGGTGGCGGGCAAGGCCGACCCGGAGATGCCCAAGAGGATGTACATCCACCCGGACAGCCCGGCCACCGGCGAGCAGTGGATGGCCAAGCCTGTTGCGTTCCATAAACTCAAGCTGACCAACAACATCTCGGACAAACACGGATTTGTGAGTATAACCAGTGTTTTTTCGCTCGTCCCTTCCCGTGTTGCCCTGCTGCGGGAGGTGTCTGCAGGAGGCAGACGGGACGAACTGTTTAGGTGTTTTCAGGTTGAGATGAAAATTTGATGAGGAATGTGAGGCTAGGTGGCAGCAAAACAATAGTGCAACACAGCGAGAGAAAAAACCAGGAAAAAAAACCAGGGAATGAATAAATCAGAGCATGTGTGCTGAACTCAAACTTCTGCAGGGAAATAATGAAGCAGAGTCAAAACAAGTGGGCAACAAATATTCTGCGGTTTATCTGCCACCCTTTGAAAATATGGCCAATAATAAAATGTGTGTTCTATAGGTTTTAAAGATGAATTAATGATGGTGCTGCTCGAGCTGTTGACACTTTGTCACCACTTGACTTCGCACCGCCACTGACATACACTGAGCTTATGTTTCCTCTGAGCTCTCCACAATATTATCATTTACCTCTGCTGCAGCTCAGGGCCTGTGTGAGGAGAGCAGGGCTGCTTCCCCCTTCCCCCTGCCTGCTTATTGTGTGGCTTTTATTGGGAATTACTAAATAATTTGATATAAATAATATGAGATCAACATGTAAATAAAACCCCTTTGAGCTTGAGTGTTTGTAAGGAAGGAGGATTAAATGGTGTCTCACCAAACGAAAAGAGGGAAATGATGTGAAATGAGCTTGCAAAATCACAGTATAGTATAATATAGTATAGTAGAATATAGGCTATGATATAGCCCTATTATTGAAATTATATATAATATGTATCTGTAATTATGTTGTTATTTTGTGCATAGGCTACTATTTAGGTCTGTAGTGGATTTTTGTGAAATATTATGTTTGATATTATTTTACATTTGTACCTTGTATTATAGGCTACGTTATTTCCCACGTGTCTGTGTTGTAGTAATATGAAAGAAGACATGTTTAATTATTACAGTAATTTAAAATCTGCACAGCCTTTCATTGTAATGTAAAAAATAATAGATTTAATGTTTGAGCTGTGTGTGAAATTCAAATGAATAATCGAGTGGGAATGTGTCGCTTTATAGGAACCAGATCCAGTCAGATAGAGATATATATATATATGATTTCCTCGCCGTGTTTCTGAGCCCTCGTGACACCATGTGTGGCCTGGTCCGGATTTTCATTTTGCTCCGCACTAATTACACACAAGTCTGCCTACACAGCAATTATAACAGCAGCTAACAATAGGCTGATCCGCGTCAACATTCCCTGTGTACACTTGGAACGTGGGGACATGGCAGGTCGTGATCCTCTCCGCAAAGCTCACTCTCCCCGTGTGTTGTATCTCTACTGGAGCAGACCATCCTGAACTCCATGCACAAGTACCAGCCGCGGTTCCACATCGTGCGGGCCAACGACATCCTGAAGCTCCCCTACAGCACCTTCAGGACCTACGTGTTCCCGGAGACCGAGTTCGTGGCCGTGACGGCGTATCAGAACGACAAGGTGCGTGTAACCCCCCCCCCCCCCTCCGCCGTCCACCCTCTGCGATGTGGCTCTGCTGCAGAAAATAATGTCCTACATGCAATGCGTCCCCCTCCCCCACCGCCAGCCCCCGAAGACTTAATCTGATTTTGTAGGTCGCCTAATTTCCCTGCAGAGGACTCCCATGTCCCGCTTGATTTATTTAATTGCCGTTTCTCCCGGGTTGGTGAGTGCACCGTGTACTTCTCACCGAGGATTCCAACCTGTGTCCTATCTGCTACTCACGGGCGGCAAATGAGCTCCTGCCTTTTGCCACAAGTGAATAAATTGGGCGTGTAAATGCTGCACAGTGTTGTTGTGGTGCACGGCATCGAACTCAGACTCACACGTCTCCTTTTATTTATCAGTTTTTTATTTAAAAAGAAGGTGACCCGGTGACCTCCTCTTTGGGTTTAGGAGAATGTTTGACCTTTACAGATGCAGGTTATTGCGCAGTATATCTGCCATGTGTTTATTTGTATGAGCCCACTCTTGATCCTCTTCCGTGGAGTCAATTGGAGCTCGTGTCCAGGAGGGTCGGGTTAATGTGTGTGGGTGGGTGTGTGTGTGTGTGTGGGGGGGGGGGGGGGGGGGGGGTCTTGTTGTAAAAGTTTATGGCCAAGAGTCACAATCGATTACAAGGCATTTAAAAGCCTGGTCACCCTGCAGCCACAGCGGGCAGATGTGGCTGAGGCCTGGAGCGCCTTTTTCCAAGGGCCACCGAGGGTCTCAGGAGGCCCCTGCCGGCTCGGTGCCCGTGCGTGGAGGCGCACCGGCGTCTTCCACATCAGGACATATCGCGGAGCAGCAGTGATCCAAACCACACTATTAATTATTGATAAGATAGTCATCTGTTCAAGTAGTGCTCCCTCTGCCTCGGTTTTTTTTCTGGGGGGAACGGAGGCTCATGTGGCCCCACAAAGAAATATTTCGTGGCAGATCTTCTCTCCAGGGGCCAATGAGAATAACGCCCCATCTTTACGCTTTTTATTAATAATGCAGCCCCGCTCTGCTCCGTGGCTCCGGTCCAACACGATTCTGCAGCACGTTGTTTTCCTACATGTGGGCCAGGTGAAGACAAAGGACTCGAACTGTGGCTCCGTGTTTGTCAGGGCTCTAACATGAAGTGTGTGTGTCTCTGTGTGTGTGGACAGATAACGCAGCTGAAGATCGACAACAACCCTTTTGCGAAAGGATTCAGAGACACGGGGAACGGAGAGAGAAAAGGTAACAGACAGAACACCTGCAAACATCAGTGTGTGTGTGTGTGTGTGCGTGTGTGTGTGTGTGTGTGTGTGTGTGTGTGTGTGTGTGTGTCCACCATCTTTTTATTTTACAAGCTCATGGTGTCACAATGTAAAGAAATCCCCCAAATTATTATTATATTATTATTATTATTATTATTATTAATAATAAATATTATTATTATTATTCCAGGAAACAGCTGACCATGCCGTCGCTGCGGATGTATGAGGACCAGTGCAAGGCGGACCGGGAGGGCGCAGACTCGGACGCCTCCTCCAGTGATCCTCCAGCGGGCAGGGACACCGTCCACCCCGCTGGGCGACGGTTCCAGCCGCTGAGGTTCAGCAGACCGAGTCGAGGTGAGATAAGAGTCTAGTTTAGCTAGAACCTTTTTTTAAATGCACATATACATTTAAATGGAATAATTCAAATTGTATGAATGTATTAATTATATTAAATTACTGTAATTGTATATAATCAATGCGAGGGTCATGTAGAAATATAATAATTAATTTTAAAAGTCCAATTTATATGTATAGTTTATAGTTTAACAGTGTTTGGTAGCTAAACACATTATATGTAACCACAACCATGTATGTAAACCTGAATTTTGACTAAAGTGGGACATATTTAAATTTAAATGTCCTATATACAAAACTCTCATGAGGGTTAGAGATATTTTAATACCATCAATTTGATGTTGATATTCTTACTTGAGTTTATTTGAATTTGGTCCCATCCCTCTGTTTTATTCCCCTTAGTTTAATAATTTAATAACTGATTTCATTAACAAATCCTAGCCAGTGTTATAATTGGCCCTGTGCTTTATTTGATTGTTCAGATTTGTCTGATATTTGCAGACTCAAACCTCAAACCCGGTTAGTCAAATAAAAAGCCTATACTCCTAAAAAATATAATGTTTTAAATCAACATTTAAAATGCTGACCACCAAGCTACTGGTGACCCTCAAGTGTGTGTGTAGATTACTGGTGTGTGTTTTTTGTAATAGTTGGTGATGAGGTGAATAACAGTTAAACATTGTTCTTGCCCTCCTCGCAGATGAGAAAACGTGCTCTGACAGCGAGCAGGAGCTGGAGCCTCATGACGAGCACTGCGACGCCTCCAGCAGCCCAGGTCCTGAACCCGTGTCCCCCTACAGCTCCAGGTGTGAGGACCGCGTGCGGGACAGGCCTAGTGCAGAAAAGAAGGATGACTCCGTATTCAGTATAAGGAACCACGAGAAGGACAAAGCAGAGAGCAGGCACAGGAAGGACACCACAGATGCACTGACAAAGGACTCAGACGCAGGAGGCATTAGTGCCAGTAAGGACACGTTCTCTCCTCTCATGGTCCAGACTGAGAGCCCCTCGCACTTCAGCCCAGGCCACTTACAAAGCCTGGCTCTGTCTGGCCTGCACAGTCAGCAGTTCTTTAACCCTCTGAACGCCGGATCACCGCTGTTGTTTCACCCCGGGCAGTTTGCCATGGCCCCTGGAGCCTTTTCTGCTATGGGAATGGGCCATCTTTTGGCCTCTGTATCGGGACTTAGTGGTTTGGAAAATGGCAGCCTCTCCGCCCAGGGCACGGGAGGAAACCCCTTCCCCTTCCATCTGTCCCAGCACATGCTCGCCTCACAGGTAAGGAAGGTCACCCAGTCAGAAAATGATTTAGTTTGCCCGTACACCTGTAGCACCGAGCGCATGTCAGTAAGACAGATAGGCTGCCGTTTCAGAGGGAGAGTTTGTACAGGATCAGGTGTCACTTCTTAAAAACCAGAACTGTGTATATAACAACCTCACCGTGTACAGTACAGCATCAGAAATACTTGAATCAGAGGTGTGTTTAATTTACTGCTGAAAATTAGTTTGAGAATTAAAGCAATATTTCATGTTTTTGCTGCCTGCAAACGTGTATTTTTACTAAAAGATAAGGATGTGACAAAAGGTACAGTCGTCAAATAAATGTTTTTCACATTTTATCAGGCATCTGTGAAAAAGAGTACAAATTATTAAAGCTCAAACATTTGTTGCTTTTGTATCAGATCTGACTTTTGTTTCCATAAAGATCTGAACTGAACAATGTGAGGGAACAATCTGTTTGGTTGTTGTTGGGATTGTATTGGATGTTTCTAATTTGATTACTTGACAACTCAAGTGGAAATAGTGATGTGTACAGTTATGACTCACATCTTTCCCCCTTTGTATTCCAGGGCATCCCGATGCCTCCATTCGGGGGTCTTTTCCCGTACCCTTACACCTACATGGCAGCGGCTGCAGCAGCAGCGTCCGCCTCGGCCCTCCCCACCGCCAGCACCTCCAGCCCACTCTCCAGGAATCCCTTCCTGGCCTCGTCCCGGCCCCGGCTCCGCTTCAACCCTTACCAGCTCCCGGTGTCGCTGTCTCAGAGCTCCGGTCTGCTCACCACCGGCCTGCCCAGCAGCCTCAACCCAGGCTCTGAATCCTCCAAACCGGGCAGCAGAGAGGCCAGCCCGGCCCCGGAGCACCACAGCAAACACAAGACAGGAGGGTCAAGTGGAAGGGACGCATCCCCCAAAACCGCCATGAAGGACTCAGTGAATGAACTGCAAAGTATCCAGAGACTGGTGAGCGGCCTGGAGGGCCAGAGGGAGTCCCCCCGACTGCTGACTCCCCCAAGTGATGAGGAGTCTCTGTTTAGGACAATGTCTTGGCTTGAATACCAGAGGACTATACGTGCATATGTCCTGTACAGCACATTACAGAGAGTGGGATGAGGGTTTGACCAACAAGGGTCAGTGACGGCTGATTACTGATATTCTTTTGGAACAAAGCTGCAGATTGAATGAAACTTAGTCCATATACTTAAATTTAACCTTTTTTTGAATTCACAAGTATTGAAGGTTTCCTCTTGAGCTGACCTGTTGAAAGAGTGGAAAAGCATGTCAGAAAATATTTGGACTATATCAGACCCTTAAATCCCAGTGTTTAGAGTTAGCAGGCTGACCACCCAGGAAACTGAGTACATTTCTATATCGGTGGAATAAAACATAAATTAACAATAATTTATAAGTAAGCTACATAAATTAAAAGTGCAAATTATTAATAAAGACAGTATAACGCTGAATAATCCTAAAATATTATTAAAATACAAGTTGAAGGAAGTGTCACACAGAGAGAGAGAGAGAGAGAGAGAGAGAGAGAGAGAGAGAGACACTGATCATTTCCACTACAGCAAATAATGCAATGGATCAAAGGTTTATCATGTCCTCTAAATCAGAGGTGGAGGCCAGCAGGCCCAGTATCGGCCCCGCATATCGGTGTCACCTGCCGCAGAGCCCGCAGCTCCACTGAGCCGCGCACCGCAGAGAGTGCGTGTTGACCGTGGTTGACTTGAAGCACCGAGTCGATCTCAAGCTGCATCCAAAAAACTGTGTTCGTTTTCCAGGCCTGATTATTTCAAAGGGATGGAAAGTGAAACGTTCCGTCTTGCGAGAGAAAGAGACCGCTTCTCATTTCATGCCAGATAAAAAAAATGTTTCTGAAATATTTATGTAATTAAGAATAAAAAAAAAAAATCTGTAAATAAAGCTAAGATCCAAGAATATGCAATTGGTATTAATTTATTCAAGGCTGTATATTAGCGTGTATATATTTCGAATTTAACTGGTTGCTTTTTCCCCTCCGCCTGCTCCTGTCCTCTCATTTTACATGACCATATACTGTAAATTAAAGCTATTTAGCGCTTGTTGGTTTGACGAACTGTATGAAGCATCGCTGGTTTTTTAGGAGACGTGTGTGCCATGTTTTAGTGTCTGCATCCACCGACAAATACAGAGGAACAGAGCGAGAGCTCCACATGGATTCAAAAACACCTCAGGTTACTTCACTCCAGCCAGGAGACGTTCAAAGCGATTCCTCCTGTGGGCGCGTCATTCATATCTATTCATAAATATATTTAAAGATGAAAGTATCTTGTTTATGCTGGTTGTCCGGGTATTTTTTTTTTTTTGATTGTCTCACAATTTCAATAAAAAATCGTTGTGCTGAAAATGTGCGTATCATATTTTTATTATTATTATTATTATTATTATTATTATTATTATTGCAAAGCAGCTGTTGAAATTTGAAGTCTTTTTTTAAAAGTCCTCTACGCGCACACACACGCACACACACTCATACACATACACGGGTGGGCCAGGAGCGCCCTCTGTCGGACAAATGTTTAACAGGAAAGATGCCGTTGGTTTGGCCACATTTGAAAATGAAATATTATTGGATTAAATTCACGTTATTAAAATGCATTTAAATCGGATGGTTGGAATTTGTGGGTGATTTTTTTTTGTTTTTGTTGCATAAAAGCCGCAGGTATCAATACACATGTTTCTTCTTAATCTGAGCAGTGACAGGCTGGATATTATTAGTTGTACGGAGACGGAGCAGTGACAGTATCAGCAGCAGTTCATTTTTATTTATGCTCAGTCTGTGTCTGTGTCGTCCAGCTCTATTTCGAGCAGCTCCTCAGTCAGTCGGTGTTTCCTTTAGTATTGTGTGCCCGGCGGTATTTTTAGCAGGAGCCCAGTGATGTAAGTATTTATAGGAAGAGCTTTCTCTGCTGCGCTCACACACACACACACACATCCTCTGCAGCCGGACACACACTGTAAACTGGCCTTTTTACCTCCTTTACCGCTGTGTATTCTGCGTCGGAGGAGGCGAATACACTTTTCAATAAGACAAATGTGTCATGATGTAAATGGTGTGCACATGTGTAATAAATTATAGTATTAAAGTAACACAATATGCCTGTCGATTTTCTGTCCAAAAAATATATATTTTATGTGTTTTTTTTTCCCCAATCGTCCTCTTGTTTTTGTATCAAAATGTGTGTGTGTGAGAGAGAGAGGGAGAGAGAGAGAGAGGGAGAGAGAGAGCACGATGCAGCAGCAGCAGCATCATTGTGTGTGATGGACTGTGTGTATCTCGGTTTAAAGGGTTAAGCAGGGGGGAGCTCAGGGCAGCAGACAGCCTTTTGTCCGGGACCCGGCGCCTGTCGCCTGCCTGCCGGCCACAGCCTCCACACCGCCCCGCTTCCTAATTAGAGTCCCCCTCCTCCTCCTCCTCGACCTCCTCCTCCTCCTCCTCCTCCTCCTCCTCCCCTTCTTCTTTATTTTCTTTTCTTTCTGCAGCGATAATCACAAAACTCTCATTCTATTACGGCGGCCATTGTTGCCACTCTGTTATCTTCAATTAACAGAGAGGGCGACTCGACCTCTCACTCAGGGAGAAAAAAGTATTTGTCTAAATCAATCAGTCTATGAGTGATCAATAGGCTCCCGTGGAGGCCCTATGGATCATAACTAATGGCTGCTGACGGCGTGGGGTAAAAGGCCAAGATTATTCACAACTTTGTTAAATGATCAGTGCAGGCCGCTATTGTTGTCGCAGGGTCTGCAGGCCCACAGAAGATGTTGCACATTTGTCTCAACGCAGGAGACAAACAGCAGCACCCCTGGTTCTCACTGTGTCAAACCTCGACATGGTCATCACGCAGGGCTGCTCTGTCTGCCTGCTCTCTGGATGTATAGATTCACATTAGGATGTATTCTTGGGGAAAGGCTCACTTTTATAACCTCATATGATTTATCAACATGCTCTCTTTTTATTTCTAAAATTATGCATTTATTACACATAAACTGGGAGATAGAACTTCTTTTGTAGCTTATAATAATAGATGTTTATAAATATAAATATGGTGTGAAATTGAGAGCTAGAGAACAACAAAATATATATTTTTTTCATCTCAGCATAACTTTGAGGTATAATTTTCATGTTCTGCAGATTATAATTTTAATTTTTTTATTAACATGTCTGAAGGTTGAATATATTACATGTAAAAAACAGGCTCGGGCACTGACCTGCTCTGCTGATGACCTTCACAAACTGAGTTCAGGATTTGAAGGTTAAACCTGATGTAATTTAGAAATGAGTCTGTTAGAGGTCAACATTTAACACCAGCAGAGAAACTTCCCCTTCTGAAAATAAATAAATAAACTCCTAAAACACCAGCGAGAACAATTCTGCAAACTGCTGTACAGAGCTGCAACAAGTGAGGCGCATTGTGTTTGTGAATGGGAGGCCAGTGCAGTGTGTCAGTCTGACAGTGCTGGGAAACAGCCCAGGAACCTGCATGGTGTCTACACTGTGAGGATTGTTGTGCTACTGACAGGGCAGGCAGCCTATTGGGTGCTCGGCTCAGGTGCGGCATCACGCTGGACCACAGGAGGAGCAGGAGGGGTCCAATCACAAGCCCCTGTTCTCCCTCACGGGGAGGAGGAAGAAAACACAGGGTCGAACTTCAACTGCAACACTTCCACAAGCCAGAGCCTCACACACAAACAGACACACGCACACATTTATCCTTTTCAAACCCAAATGGTTCGAAGATATTTATGTTATCAATAAAGTAAGATACACTGAAAGATTCATGAAAAGAAACCACTTAATAAACACAAATGCACCTGTAACAGTCACCACTGGAGTTGTGAGTTCAACATGCATGTAGATATGTAAGAATAGAGAGAGTAGTGTACACCATGCAATATTCATATCAGATGAATGAAGTTTACCATAAAATATTGTTTGTGTACAGAGATTTTCTCTCTGTTGTTGTGTAAATGTGTCTGATTGTCACGGCCGTGCATTCAAAGCAGGCAAAACAACACATGCAGCAATTAAGGCTGAGCTCGGTGTGTGTTTGTGTGTGTGTGTGTGTGTGTGTGTGTGTGTGTGCGAGTGTGTGTGTGTGTGTGTGTGTGTGTGTGTGTGTGTGTGTGTGTAGGCCTGTGTGAGAGACTTCATGGATAGTTTTGGAGCTGCATGTAGGCCCATCGCCCCCTCCTGGACACTGGGTAAGGAGAAGGAAAGTTCACAGCTTCTCTTTTGGGGAGACTCCACTCTGGTATTAATGCTGCAATGATTTCATTTCCCTCTGCGTCACACTCTCTTATCGTTCATCATCTCTCCAACACTCTTCCAGATACAGGATGTGTCCACTAAGGTTTGAATATGAAACCACTGCTACCTGTAGACTGAAAGTGGATCAGCCCGTAGACATTATTGTGTTTGTCGTAAAATAATTCCTTAGATTAACAAAAAGTCTTTGGTATATAATATAATATAATATTATAGCTGCCATTGTCCTTCACAAAAAGCTATTATATTATTCATAGCACAGGACAAAAGCACCTGATTTATTCAGGGTCAACTGTGACTGGATCCTTTCCCAGCATGCACTGTGAAATGTAACGTCCTGCTCTAGTTAAAATACATTCATATATATATAGCCTTTTTTCTAAAAAATGTTTTTATTGAAATGCTTTTTGATTATTTGTGTGTGTATTTCTCAAATGATGACATATAAAGCTGCAGAGAGGTGACCAGTTTGAGGAAAAGGCAACAGGAAGTGTCTCAATATAAGGTGTTGGGCCACCACAGGCAGCCAGAACAGCTTCTTTGCACGTCAACATTAATTCTACAAGTCTCTACATTCTCCCAAAACATATTCACTCATATGCTGTTATGATGACAGTGTTGGAGAGTGCTGCTTCCCACACGTGTTGATTCCTGGTCCGGTGACTGTGAAGGTCGTAGCGTATGAATCACACTGTTTTCTTACGCATCACTCAGGGGTTTCCTCTTTCTCTGTGTGCCAGTTTCTCCACTCATTTATTCAGCTTTTTCCGTGAACTTGTTACCTACTCCCCTCCACAGCAGATCCTCACAGCTGACCCGGTGCCATTTATAAGAGAAACGACCACTAGGTGGCACACTGACTCACTTTACAAGTATCATCAATTGCATTTTCTGTCAAATGTTTTGCATTACTATGATATGGATTGAAGCAGAACAATCCACAGCACATTTCATTTCCAGTCATTGTAGACATATAGGTGTGATTACAGATGGTGTTTATGGTATAGTAAAGCCTAAATTTTGAAAACTGAATTAATCTTTCTACTCACACCCAGTGGCACTGATCTAAATATTTAGTTATAAGGAGTAAACATCTGCATCATATGAATTAACAAGAGTCAGCTAGTGTGAAATAATTTGGATGAGAAATATAGGAAAAATATACATCCAAAATTATCACACAAAAGAGAGAAAAAAACGGAAAAAACAGAAAATTACTTGATGAATCAGGAGTCATATGATGAAGGAAATTATAATATATTGTATAAATATATACATATTTTTGACTTTCTATATCACAGTGTGTGTGTGTGTGTGTGTGTGTGTGTGTGTGTGTGTGTGTGTGTTTGTGCCCAAGAAACAAAAATTCTTGGTTTTTATGGTTTTATTCATACTAAGAGAGTAACCTTAATCAGAGTTAATAAGTATGAAATTGTAATCCTCTTATTAAAGTAAAATGTTTTCTCCTCAAACATAAGACACATTGAATTTGTCTAATGCCAGTTGTTACCCCTGTTAAGTCCAGTGAGTATAATGGATGTGACTGGCTGAAGATATTTTCTCCTTGTTTGATATAATTCTTAACGTTTGAGCATGAAAGATAAGTTTGAAGTTTTTACCTCGGAAACAGTCAAAATGGCGTCAAAAGTAAAACGACTGTGAGATCAGGCCTCAGAGGTTAAAACCCCAGGAAAAGAAATGGACCAGAGGGGATTTTTAAATGATTTAAAAAAAATCATTTTAGAAGAGTTTAGATCCAGTCAGACAAACTATAATTTATTAAGTGAAGCAAGTGTCTTCATTAACAGTAAAAGTCTTCACATTTACCACCACTGATCCAGATTGTGTGTAGCTGCAAACAGGACTTTGTGCAGTCTGAGGGTGACATAAAGCAATAGTGCATAAGACCTACAGTGAAACATGGTGGTATTGGGATGTGTTGTCTAATGAGAGGCTGGTCATATCACAGAATGAACTCCACACTGGCCATGGAGCAATTCCAGCCTGTTCAGCAGAGAGAGAGTCATGTCTTGGATTTAGAGTTGTGTGGGAGAGGATGCATTTGATCTAATCATACTGTGCACCAAAGATCTGTTCGGTTCCAAGTAAGAGCAACAAGTGGTGAGCACTGTGGCTTTCCACTCAGACCCCAACCCCAATAAATCTCCTGATGAAGGGTTGAAAAGGTGGACGGGAAATATGCTTTTCTTAAAGAGCTCGGGAATACTCAGAACCGATGCCAAGTAGAGTAAAGCAGACATACAGGAGACCTTAAGTAGGTGAACCGTTTTTTAACCTAATGTTAGTTTAGAATTACATAACCCCGTTGGAGAAAAACCATTTAACCAAAACTATTTTTGTTTCTTCGGGTGACATGCTAGATGAGCCAGAGATTTGAACACTGCTGTGTAAGGGCCTATTTGCACGCTCTCTTGGTTGTTCCACAGCATGATTTGGGATAAATATATCATGTAAGGGCTCTATGTAAAGACTATGTGTCATGGTACATCCTCCTATGACCTGCTGCTCCCGGAGACAAATTACAAACTGAGAGATGTCGCACCGTAAATCAAAGAAAAACCAAACACGGCGGGGCAGCTAATGAAGTGGCTGGAGAAGGCCACGCTGGGCAACCTCCATCTTGTCACTCATTACTGCAAAAGGAAACAATGGAGGCAAGCGTGGAAACGTCCTTTACCGTCCTAGATCAAACAGCAGCAAGAGCCTGCACCCACCACTCACCAAGCACGAGACACAAACATGGTGGGAGCCTGTTGCACATCCAGGCCTTTGCAGAAGTGGGCTTTTGATCATGGCAGCGTCCTCGAGGATGTGTTTAAAGAGGACAGAAAGAGGAACTATGCGGGATCCGTGCGTCTGACCTCGGAGAAATCATTTGCTCTGATGGCACTAAGAGGCCTGGCCTCCACACACTGGGCTGACACTGAGATGAATACAAGAGATTAGCAAATACTAACAGTCTCTGTCACCGTGAACAAATGCCTGGGCCGAGTGGAGGCGCTGAGACTAAACCCGCCAGCTCTTCTGAAAACACACAATCCCCCCAACACTTGTCCAAGCTCAGACGCATGTAAAATACACCCACGCCTGCTTAGATAAACTCTGAGCAGCTCCACAGACATGTGTTGTACTCGGACTGGAGTTTGACTAATGCCGCTTCTTATTTAGATACAAGGACAGTATGCAGTACTTCTAAGTGTTGTTTATTACCCACTGACAGGTTAGCTCGTTGTAAACATGGCAATTTGGGAATTACCCAGAGAGCTTTCAGTGTGTGCCAGTACAAGTAATGTGGGGCTGAGGCTATTTGAACATGTGTCTAAAGCTTCTACAGGAACATGTAGACCATGACACACCCGTGACTTCAGTGAAACCTCTAGTGTTAACCTTGTTCCAGGTTTCATTATGCCCAGCAACTAAAAGACAGAGTGATGCTGCACCAATTCAGAGGGGAAAGGGAACAGAGAAATATTGTTGTTGAGTCATTCTTCAATAACTGTTCAAGTTGTGTTTAAAGTTTGAATTCAGATTACATTTGTAGTGATGGAGAGTATCTTTTAGTTGAAATGTCAGTTTCAGCAAAGCTGCGTGCAGAGGCACCAAATAGAGTTTTGGGAGATCATCAGATTTACTTATCTTGAAATGCTGAAACTAACCTCTTCACAGAATGGGTGTATCTGTTTATTCAAAGCAGCTTCTGTAGATATTTGTATGAGAGATTGAGTGAGAGGACTATCAGTGAACACAGAGGAGCATTAACCCTCTAAACAACCAAATGTTTTGCTCAGGTGGAGACCAAAGCAGAGCTGAAGGAGAGGAAATAGTGGACTTGCGTTCATCATTTGGACAAAAACACAATTCCAAATAAACACCTGGATATTTAACTGTGCAAGTGTGATATCTTATTTCAAAGGTTAAGACATATCAAGATGCCCAAGAAAAGCTATTATTGCAGGTTTGAAGCTCAAAGAGTCACTTTTTTTATATTCCAGGTTCCATGTGGAGTTTCTTTACCATCAGTTGTACTTTGGTGCAGTTCTTACGAGTAGGTTTTTCTTTTGTTTGTTTCATTCAAATGACCATGCTTGTGGGTAATGCAATACACCATTCTCCCATCGGTCCCTTATCTACACTGAGTGTGACGATGATATATATAAATACATATATATATATGTATATAACATCAATCAGCCGCCCATATTCACAAATCACAAATTGTTTCAAAGGGCTGTGAGTAAATATTTGTTAACTGCTACATTTTAATATGGAAATTGTTACACAGTCAAATTAATGTGGAGTAGAGTGAGGCAGAGGCTGAGTGGACTGGTGGTTTAAAGAAGGAATGAGAAGTTGTATCTAAAACAACCGTGGAGGACTCAGTGTGACGACCAAGCAGCCGCGGAACAAATGACTGTTACACAGGGGAGCATCAACAACTACTGCATCACCCACCAACATAGTGCTTTGTCTGCTTGGCAGCTGCAGTCATTGTGGAGCTTATTTTTTTCATGCATGTTCTAATTTTCAGCTGCTTTATTCTGCTGTTAATTCTATAAGAAGTTGCAGCTCCCTGATTTAGAGCTTAATATTGCAATGTAACGTCACCCACTGTGGTGTCCATGGAAACCAAGACACCATGAATATTTTTTTTTTTCAATTTTAAGTAAATAGCATCAGTTTTCCAAAGTGACACCTTTGAAGTTCTAGAACTACGTCTGACATCGTATCTGTCACATATATCCTCCACATTAGAATACATGTTAGAAAGTTAGATTTTTGATAAGTTAGAACAAAGTGTAGGACAACAACTATTTCTATTTACTCTCTTCAACCCAAGATTTGTCTGATAGATCAAGAGCCAATTTGTCACAATCAGCTTTAATCTATGATTATTACATATTGGTCCGAATACTGAAATTAATTTGAACAAAACTGGGATGTGGATCCAGTAACTAAATTCTCTCTATGGTATTATACAATATGAACCATGCAACTTGGAAGAGGCTGAAAGAGACAAAGTGCAGGATCACTCATTCTCTGGATATTAAACTTCATTCAACCTCAACGACATTGTTTTTTTTTTAGCTGCTCAGTGTTAAAACATAAAACATGAGGTTGCACTAACTCCATCTCAAAAAATTCTTTCCTTCCATTTTTCTTTTTTGCCATTCCATACAAAATGTAAGATGACTTTAAATCTTGAGGATGATTTGGCAGTGGTCGCAGTGGACAATGCACATACAAGAGTAAAAGCACAAACGTTAAGGGAAAATCAACAAATACAAAAACATTTACATGTACGAAAAACACAAACGCAAAAAAAACCCCATCTACTCTGGAGGTGCTCCAGGACGCTGAGGTGAGTGACGAGCTAAAGATGAACAGAGAGGAAATGTTCTCCAATGTTTTCAGAGGTGAGAGAATGCCCCGATACATCTGAAGATAAAATTTGGTTGGTTTATCTGAAGGTAATAATACATGTTTTATACAGTGATGCATGTGTGTGTGTGTGTGTGTGTGTGTGTGTGTGTGTGTGTGTGTGTGTGTGTGTGTGTGTGAAATGAACAGAGGTATATTAAGCGTTACCTTTGCTTTCACTGAGCAATTTAATTTGAGCACCTGTACACCTGCTTATTTATGCAATTATCTAATCAGCCGATCATGTGGCAGCAGAGCCCTGCATCAACTCCTGGGGTTAGGGGTTAGGGTTAGGGTTAGGGTTAGGGTTAGGGGTTAGGGTTAGGGTTGCTACCTTCAGCCTGATAATGCTCCCTGTTACAAAGGGAAAGTCTCAAACTGGTTTCATGAACATGGCAGTGAGTTCAGTGCACTCCTGAGATCTCCTCAGTCACCAGGGGGTTGAAAATGGGCATTGGGGTTTGGTAATAAATAAATAATAATAAAGACACAATTATATTAATAAAGCCCTCCTCATTCCAACTGGGAACTATGGAAAACAAATCAGGAGTGTGATGGAGAGCCAGATAGTGGCTCTGTGTGTCAGAAATAATACTAGTGGCTGTAACTGGATCTTTTTATGCATCTGAATTCACTTCAAGCTTTAAAATTAAAGCAGGAATGAATCACTCAACACATGAACGTTTCAGTCTCATATGGTCTATCACAGTTAAGGTCTACTCCTTCTTCCACATCTTTACCTCATTCCGTTACTCTTCTGTCGGACATAGTAACCATACCTGTTAGATAACTTTTTTATTTCCCACCATACACAAGGACAGAGTACACAGAGTAGAAAAAAAACACGTGTCCCACCTTCAAACACTCCCTAACATTCCCACAGGATGTAAATCAAGTTCCTAAGCTTGCGTCCTTACCCGATGCGAGCTGCAGTCTCTTCCATGAGAACAAAGACTTAACACGGGAGAGAAGTCTTTTGAAAAACATTTCAGACGACTGCTGACAAGTCACTCACACCCAATAAAAACAGAGATATAGTGAAGTGCAACAAGACAAACGGCTGGCCAGCTTTTACCTCCAGCCACAGAGTGAAGTTGGCCAAGTTCGCCAGAGAGGATGGGGACAGAAAATAGTTCCAATAAAATCTCTGAGTGTCACTTAACTTCATTGACCATACAATGAAAGAGACTTCAGACAGGCTTGTCACACGTGTCTGTATTTTTATGACTTTGTCACTGGTTAAAATACACTGCTGTTTCACATTTAGCTCAGAAACATAACAGTGACAAAGGTCCAACGACAGGGGGAGTTTTAGGAACACCACTGCATCTCAGAAAAGAAACAAGAAAGTCCAACACGTGAAACTTGTATAAAAACACAACAATATACTCGTGGCATGAGTTTAAGATTACCAGAGTCTGACATTAGTGACATGCTTATCAACACCGGATGATCAGAAGTGATGAAGACTTACATGTGTCAGGATTATAGATTCAATTCACTTTCAACTGGTTCCATGTCCTCCTGACCCAGGTCTTTGTGTGAGAGTCCAATACGAGCCAGCCATCTTTGATTTACATCTGCTATTAGAAAACCACATAAAAGGCAGCAGGGAAAGTCCAAATGCATGATTTCCACGTTCTGTGCACATGGCAAAGTCATTTCTTCACTGGGACACAACTAAAACACAGACTGAGCATACTGGTGAACTGGGTATAGGAAGAGGACGACAAGGGATTTCGGAGGTTCCATCATGGGAGGTCTGAGCAACAACTTCCACTGTTCTGGGTTCATGTTCGTGAAGTCGGCAGAATGACCAGGTCCCATGTCTGCCCTGTCACATGTTCAGGGATCAGAGAAACTAGGGAGCTGGAGTGTGTATGTGAGTGTAAGTAAGACTATGGGTTTGACCAGATCTTGAACCTAGCGGCACATGATGCCTACGTACCACAAGCCAAGCAGCTTCTAAAGTCCAACTGAAATCAGCAATCGACCCTGACACTAATATCATCAAGCTGCGCTCCAAATTAAATGGTCACAGTGCAAACATGGCGCCCACTTCAAAGAGGCCAGGGACTTACCTCTGAAAAACAAAGGGCATGACACTGTTTAAATAGAAGCACTGAGGAACTAGTAAGACGCCAGAGATTATGAGGTGGAGCAGAGAGAAAGAGGCCTGATAAACAGGAGCAGGTTTATAGAAGCTGTAACTCTGATAGTCTGCTTTTAGACAAGTTCAGTAGAGTTTCATAAAAAATAAAACCAGATTATATTGCTTTAGCTTGATTTATCTCCATTCATCCAGGCATAAGAAGAAATCCCATTCTCTTTATTAAAAATACAACCACAACAAAACTGAAATGTAACCTTTAAAGGGGCAGGGTGCTGTAAATGATGATCAGCCTCATGGGGAGATGTAGCGTAACCCCATACCATCATCATAATATATGAATGTCAACACGCACAACAGTGAGCAAACATGAGGGTGCTGACAATTATCTCATTACATACTGTGCACATCTGAGCAGCATGCAGTACATTACAATTACTATGCCACATGAGTTTTCGCAGGTCATAAATTTTAAAACCAGTCACAGCGTGTGGTCCCAAAAATCCGGGGCTATTGTCGTAGCACGCTGTAAACTCATTGCTCAGTGTTGTCTTTCCACTTATTCATCATTACATGTGGGGGAAAAGAACACATGTTGGAAAAATGTGGGTTTAAAAAAGGCAATTCAAGTTAAATTAACCTAACCTTAACCCCATAGTTACCCCCCCAAAATAAATGAAGTTAAAAGCAACTATTTTTGAGCAAAAATATATACATTTTCATATCTCAGAGAAAGGTAATGTTATAATAAATTCATTCATGGAATTCAATGACATTCAATCCATCAGCTTCCTAAACAGTGTGTTCTGATTTGGGTCCCAGGGGCGTGGAGACAATCCCAGCACACATTTGGTGACAGATATACTGGATCAGTGTGAGACTGAAGTTTGTTGTCGTGGATTCAAGGAATTGTCCACACTGCAAGAATATTCAATGTTATAATAAATAATAAATGTTTACAACTTTGTACACTCATAATTAAAGATATTGTCTGCCTCTGAATCAATGAGAATATGTTCCATTCGTTTAGACGGTTACGTTGTGATGAATGTGTCACTAAGTGGCATTTTGAGGGCAGATGTCGTTTGTGTGGGAAAAAAAACAAACTTCTAAAAACGGACAACAATTCAGTGGATGTTTTTCCACCAGGTCTGGCAAGTCAGAAAGTTTGGGAACCTTTGGGATGAACTTCCCTGAACTTTCTTTTGGGATGAACAATGCAACAACAATGCCCACTACAACAGCTACACTTCCCATTCAGACCAATTACCCAACCATTGAATGTGATGTGTGTGGGGCTGTTGATAGAAAGAGGGAGGACACTGATTAAGTGTGAGCTTCTTCTCCATGTGTGACGGAGCTCGGTGACTCCTGCCCCCATTGTTTGCTCTGAGCTGTAGTTTAACAGCTCGGAGGAGGAGATTCACTCGCATTAACGTTATATATGTAAACAGAGCTGATTTGTGCCAACACTAAGAATAAATGGCTACTCCTTAAAAGTAGTAGAAACCAAAGTCAAGTATTTGAGAGCAACATTTAATCTAACATGATTGTTTCTTGCAAGTGAACTATAATTTTCATGTCTCTGACCTGAGGTTTAGATTTTTACATTTAGAGAATTCCCCACACGGAGAGAGGAAACATCCAGCCAACTTCTAAATGTGTCAAACCACTGTCTGTGACTGAAGTGGAAACCCACACCCCTGGTCTTCCTTTAATTGGCCACAGAAGATTAAGGGCTTGCACTAATGTGACCGCACAGTCAAATCCCTCCATATAATGAAGACATATTGTGTGACATACTCCAACAAACACGACATCTCATCACATGAAGCTTGGGTTCTCGCAAATAAAATCGCAACAACGGTCCCTTCAAGGGGGGAGTTGTTTCCTGGACGTTTAGGTCTTTTCCAGTTGAACTGAGTCACCCCCTTCGGGCTGAGACATTTCTGGATCTGAACCTTTTTAACTTTTACAGACATCAAGTGTAATTTAATTCAAACGTCTATATTCTATGAATCTAAGGTCCTCAAAACTTTTAGGACTTTTCAATCAATCAATCAATCAATCAATCAATATCTAGTTGTAATCATTATCCACAATCAGCTGCCATCCCGATCACGATCCATGATCAACTGATCAATTTTGATTTCAGGACCAAAGAATATATTGGTCAAAAGGTTTTTACTTTTTACTTTCAGGACCTTTTATCTAGATTGCAGTGTCTTTAAATGAGAAACAGAAGAGAAGTCACACAAATGATATGGATAAAATCATTTTTACCACTGAGGTCGCAGATAACATGTCAACAGATCTGTCTCCCTGACTAATGAGCAAACTCAGCCAGTTGATGTAAGACTGTCTCCTACATTTGTCCTTATCGCACTTCAGTTTGATACCAGGGCTAAACAGCTCCGTAATACAATAAGGATGCTGTTTCTTTTTAATGGATCATCCACTGGCACAGATGTTCTGAGTTTTATCCTGGAACACGTAACTTTATAGACTAAGTTTTTCGCCATTATATATTCATCATATTGAAGATTTTCATTTCAAAACAACTGAGCTGGGAATATTAAAATTCAGCTGAAGGCACATTTTTTTAACCAACTCATGCTGCTAATGTTAACCTTGTTAGTTTGTTCTCCCTCTGCCAACAAGAGTTGTCATTTCAGCTAATACAAAGGATGATTTCCAGGAAGAAATGATAAGCCTGTGATAGTGTCTAAGCTAAATCTGCTGTTATCGTGAACACGTGTCATGCATGAGAACAGTTTTAGCTAACAAAGAGGCCAGAATTCTCAGATTTGTTTTTATTTTTGCGGCAGAACTGCCTGTAAATGCAACACTGATATATTGTCACTTTATTAAGTTATGGTGTCATTTCGGTCTTCACCAACTGCTGAGAAAAATGTCTGACTCTGCAAATTCTCCACATCGTCTTGTGACTCACCTCTGCTGTCTGTTGTTTGGTGCTGGGCAGATCCTTGTTGCAACTTGCTACGAGCGGTCAGCTAAAAGATGCTAAAACGCTCAGCAGAGCTGAAGGGAAGTGCAGAGTTGTGCGATAACTTCCAGTGGGTTCATACAACACCTTTCACATTACACACATGTGAGCCAGTGTTTATCTATAAATATTGATGAGTGTAGGTACAAAGGTTTTTTACACACAAAAACAAAAAATGTGCGTTTTCATGGTGCTACAAATAGGTGAGATGTGGAGAGGACAACTCCATCATGATATGTGTTAAAGAATGTACTGGAGGTCAGCCATGAACAACAAAACAGTGGAGGCCTGAGGAGGGGAGCGGGAATCTCCACCTTGTGTGTGACGTACTGTGCCCACTGGAGGCTCAGCATTGGCCAGGACGAGTGAAAATGACCAATCAGCGTTTAGATATGAAGCCATGTGGAGAATGAGGGAGGGGGAGGGAGCTGACACGGTATCCAGCTAATAAGAAAGGAGCCTCAGCCGCCGCCATTTCGACTGTGGACGAAAAAACGAAGAGCCCTCGGACTGACGGCGACAGAAATGTGGCGGCGTGCGTTAGCCAGAGCCCGCTTCCCCACCTCCTGCCAATTACAACAAAGAAATGTTTTGCTTGGGACAGAAAAGGCCCGACTCCCACCACTGTAAATTTGACACCCCCTCACTCCTTCAACCGCGACACCAACAGCAGCTACGCCTCAAATGAGTGAAACCAAAGCAGTTTATCCACAACACCACTTTGAAGATGAACCGCTGCCTCAGCCTGACAGTGGCAGAGGTGTCTGAGACATGCAGCCTAAAGCACGGATGTTACACAAGGAGGTGAAAATGGAAGGGAAAACATTTCTAACCAGACAAAATCATTCAATTTGCAACAAACTGTATGAGCAACAAAGCAGTTTGTGTGTGAATCCTTCATCCAGACGTGTAGAAGACGTGTTTTCCTCAATGCAAGATGCAGATTCACAGTTTGAAAATAATCTGATCCCCGTGTCCTGAAGCAGGAAAATGACCTGGTTTTCAACTCTGGCTGATATAATAACAACAGCACAGTCTGCGAAGACACAGAGGTGTGTGTGTGTGTGTGTGTGTGTGTGTGCCATAACCACATTAAATATTCATAGCTACAATGAGATTTAAATACTTTCTGCACCTTGCTATACCATTAAACATCACAAATTTTACATATCTGAAAATATTGCTGAAATAAAATTTCCATTTTATACATCATGTCAACTAATAATTACATTTAAAATGACATATTTCCATAAGCTAAAAAAAGTAGTCCTGCCTGTTTTGTGACAAGGATGCATTTTTCAGACATTCCATTGTTTCTAATATAGTTTATTTATATTTAGAATTAAGATAGTTTTCTCAGATTGTAGAACAGCAACAGAGAGAATGATCAAGGAGCTTTTACTTGAAAAATTCAACATCACTACTTTTGGAGAAACGTGTTTTTTTACTGGAAAGTGACGTTGTGCAATATTTGGTATAATTCATGTGATTCAAACAGGAAACTATAACAGTGTCTTCAAACATCGTGCTCTCGACACTGTGTGGAAACCAAGGACGTTTTTGTAATTTACAATTATAAAATACATAAATGCCGAATATTACATTGAAGATATAATTGCTGTTGGAGATTCAGCGACGGCTACAGCAATAAATCCTGTTTTTTTTTTCTTTAATTTCATTAACACATTATTATTAAAATACAGTAAGGGCATAAAATAAGTGATTTTTAAAGTATTCAGAGACCTGGAGCTGAGTCCTGTGAAAAGTGGCGTGTGTCTCGAGTGATCACCATATGGAGGTCATATTTCCCTGTGCAACACTGGTGTCAGACTGCCTGCAGCTAAAACCTCCTACTGCTCAGACCATGTGATGGTGGGAGTGTGTGGAGGTTCAATTCCCTTCCAGAACCTGTGCTCAATTCTGCTGCTATAAAAAAAAAAAAATCTAACTTTTTGATTGCAGCAGATATGAGCAGAGGTGCTGCATGGGCTGGACCCAGTGCGGACTGACATTCCCCCAGTGGAGAGGAGAGTGAAGGAGCACAGAGGTCAGGACACGCTGAGAGCAGAGCTGAGGTAAGAACGGACAGAGACGCTCTTTCAAAGCAGCTCACTCTTTTCTGAAGTTTTCTTTTGTTGTTTGATTATTTTTAACCTGTGATAAAATACTGTGATTTTCCTATGGAGACTGGTACATTGCTGCAAAGCAAAATCTGTCTAAATGATAAATATTCAATTTGAGCATGAAAACGTTGTTTGGTTAGTGTCACATCTGTGCAGCTTTCCCACCTAAAGTCAGCCGCAGTAAACATGTTGTGTAACATACAATAACCTGTATGTACATCTACTAATAACACTTATAATATATTGTGTATTACATTTTGTGTTATAGATGATTTATCCAAGGCCCCAAATTCTGCCTGAAGCTGAATGTGATAGACTTTAGGCTACAGACTCTGGATGAGTTCAAGTTGATGTATCATTGTGTTTGGTTGTTTGGTCTCATGGTCCAGGTTGGATTTAAATAAAGATACAGCCACATTGTAGTGTTTAGTGACATCACTGCACTCACCTCGGGTGTGATGAACTATTGGCTAATAGTTCCGTTAACTGACAAATTAGATTTTACATTATGAATATTAATTCATGAA
Source organism: Hippoglossus hippoglossus (assembly GCF_009819705.1). Classification (NCBI taxonomy): domain Eukaryota; kingdom Metazoa; phylum Chordata; class Actinopteri; order Pleuronectiformes; family Pleuronectidae; genus Hippoglossus; species Hippoglossus hippoglossus. Next base: position 18,975,815 of record NC_047163.1, on the reverse strand, counting down.
ATAAAAATGTGGGATTTGTGGACTTTGATGGTAAATTAAGGAAAGGATGGTGTTTATGGTGTGTGAGAGGCAGGGGGAGAATGCGCGCGCGCGTGTGTGTATGTCCTTTAATTGAAATTATAGAGAATGAAGCAACAGCTCAATCTTTACTCAAGTTTTCAACAGTTGGACAAAGTCGGAGTTGAGCGCCACACACACACACACACGCACACGCACACGCGCGCGCGCACAGTTCATGTCACCAGCAGACATATAAGTCACACTGGCACCTGATTTATAAACGCGCTTCATTTGCTGCAAAAACCACAGGCGCATATTTCACCTGCGGACAGTGCGTCACTCACGTCTGAGGCCTGACGCTGTGTTATTACTATGCACACGCACACACACGCACACACGCAACGTGCCACAGCATAACTGCTGCTGTAAAGATTTCCCTCAATATTATTTTCAGGTGGTTTCACATTCAGGCCGTTGCGGACCACATGAGCTTTTACTACGATTTTATTTAGCAGAGAGGTTTAACGGGGGAGACAAATTATAATCCAGATTTATTTGAGTTGTAGTAATTTTATTAACTCCATTTATTTTTTTGTATTCATTTATTTATTATCCGTGCAGGTTATTGCGGGTTTGTGGGCCTACACGTTTCCTTTTTGAGGATCGAAGTCAAACCAAACCAATAATGAAGAGAAACATTTGAACAAATAATCCTGGAAGGTTCATGTGTTTCCAGCTTCAGAGCGCTTCATGTTAATTCCATGTTAATAAAGGGCAACACACGGAGGACAAGACTTCGCTGTAAACATAGGGAAATAACTGTGCTTTAGTCTAAAGCAGCATATACACCATTGTATACATTTTATGGTGGACTGATTTTAATTTTTATTTAAGTAGCTATATTAAGAGAGACTTTTTTAAACAATCGTGTTGGTCGTTGGCAGGTTATTCTACATGTCGATTCAAAATGCTGAGAGCGATATCGGGATTATTCATTGGGAGCAGATTGTTTCTGTATTTTAAATCAGATTCTGATGGGGGTACTTGCTGATGTGTAAAATGTGGAGGCCTTTTTTGGGACTACTTTATTCTAGAGCCTAGCTGATGAGCGCTGGAGTCATTTCCTTCCCTGAAGTAACCATGGTTCTTTATAAAGGTGAAATAAATTCCGTCACATGTGAACAGTGGTTTTTACCACGTGCATCCCGCTTTTAAACAGCAGTGTGTGGTCACCCGGTGGGGAACAGGCTCTCCTGACCTATAGTGCAGCCTGGTGACCTTAACCTGGGATCGGGCTGTTGAAGTCACTGGTGGATGAGGATGAGCTCTGTCGGGACCGAAGCCGCCGGAGAGGCTCCTCAGGGCCGCAGCAGCGTCAGGGCCGCGGCGGGGAGAGAAGCAGGGGGACACATCAGGTTCCCCCCGCTGCCCTCACACATCAAGGGGCTGAACAACCTGAGTGGAGCCTGTTCCACCGTGTACCAGTGTGTGTGTGTGTGTGTGTGTGTGTGTGTGTGTGTGTGTGCATGTGTGTGCGTGTGTGTGTGTGTGTGTGCGTGTGTGAGTGTGAGTGCGTGTGTGTGCGTGTGTGTGTGTGTGTGTGTGTGTGCGTGTGTGAGCGTGTGTGTGTGTGTGTGTGTGTGTGTGTGTGTGTGTGTGTGTGTGCGTGTGTGTGTGTGTGTGTGAGTGTGTGTGTGTGTGTGTGTGTGTGTGAATCCAAGAGAACACCCCACTGAGTCCCCCAGTCAGATTGAGGGAGCAGTGCACAGGCGCAGAGCGCAGCTCGGTGCTGGAGAGGCTGAAAGGCACTAAGGCAGCGTCTCACCGCCCGACGCAGAGACACTTCCAGCGGACAGCCGCGGCCGCAGCCTGCGGAGCCTCCGAGGACAGACGCCCCGAGAGGAGCACGTGCAGGCGCCGTAGGGAGCGAAGCGTCCCGCTGCTGAGCCGCTGCTGAGCCGCTGAACACTGAGCCGCTGTGCGGGGGATGGATTTAAGCAGATGACTGAGTGCGGGAGGTACAGTAGAGACGAGCCGCTGATTAGCTGCTGCGCTCATCGATTATCTACTGATTATCTGCTTGTTAGTAAACAGCGCTGCAGGCAGGCTGCTGGGTTACAGGCTGGTTACAGGCTGGTTACAGGCTGGTTACAGGCTGGTTACAGGCTGGTTACAGGCTGGTTACAGGCTGCTGGGTTACAGGCTGGTTACAGGCTGCTGGGTTACAGGCTGGTTACAGACAGTGTAACAGGCTGGTTACAGACAGTGTTACAGTCTGCTGTGTTACAGACAGTGTTACAGGCTGGTTACAGACAGTGTTACAGTCTGCTGTGTTACAGACAGTGTTACAGGCTGGTTACAGGTTGTGTTGCTGGCTGGTTACAGACAGTGTTACAGGCTGGTTACAGGCTGGTTACAGGCTGGTTACAGGCTGGCTACACATGTGTCAGGCGGTGAGACACTGCTCCTGTCTCTGTGCTGTGGAAGGGTTCAGTGACAGTGATGGACAGAAACACGGAGGCAGAGAAGTAAACTGGAACTACTTTTTCTTTACATCTGATTCTAACATTTATTGAACTATTTGCTTTCTTCACTAATGTCTTGTGAAACAGGGGCAGATTATATAGATTATTCTTCTTGATGCTCCTTTCAGTCAAGATTTGAGATTTTTTGTTTGCATTTAAATTGTTTTGTTTGGTCGATGAATGAAATAAACATATAACATAATAATCTTGCCATGCCAAATATTGCTCTAATTTACAGATGTACAGCCGCATTTCTTGTGATTTTATGATGGCAATAACACTGTATTATTTAGACAACAAATTAATTTCCTATTATTCTTTTTATTATTATTATTATTATGAAATATTTTAAATCAAGAGGAGTTGGTTTTTCCATTTTATTGCGTTACTGTTATTCATTATCAAAATAAGAGTGTAAATATTTTAAAATCAGATTTTCAATTTATGTTTTACTTTTACTTTTACTTACTTTACAAAAAATACTATATACACCATATAAACAATATATATATATGGTGTTAGTTGATGTTGGAATTTTTCATGTTCTTTTCTTAATTATCTCAAAGCAGCGCTGGACAAGTCACTGGGTTTTAATATTTTTCTTTTATGGAGCAGGATTGGAAAGTCAACTCTGATAGGAATTGAAGTCAGTACATGAGTTTCCATGACCATCACATGAGTCAGTAATGTTGGTGGATTCAGTTTCAGGCCTCACATTTAATGTGTCTCATACAGACGATCATTACAACAGGTGAATTGTAAATGAGGTGGAATGAAATACTGTCAAACTGGAAGATGTATTTGTTTAAATGCTTTTATTGTGTGTTAGTTTGACCCAAAAGCCTTCAGTGTTTGATGCTCAGGCCTCCTGGCATCAGAGCTGCACACACACACAAAATGGCGGCAGATTGAAATTTCTCACCCATGTCTCTCTCAGAACAAACTTCATCTGACAACACTCTGTTGTCTGCTGAGGTTTTTGGACTTGTTTGCATTTGTCCTGCTTTCTGCTCAACTGAAATAATATGTTCAGTACAGAATTTATTGCAAGCTGATGGTGACCTTCACCACCAATATTGAAAATGGATCTTTACATGAAATTTGTAGTCAAATGTGCACCAGGGATCGTTTCGTGGAAATTCATCCGCTGTATTTTTCCAGACTTTCCACATCTGCATAGGAGCATTACCGTTTGTCACTTCTGTAAAGGCGCTGCATGGGCTTCTTCTGCTAGTGCGTTGGGATGTTTTACAAGCAGATTCATTTGAAGCAAAGATTTCTTACAGTACAAACAGCAGGCACTGTATATGCACATAGTGATGTCAGGACTGATTTTCTATATTTACTTGTTGCTAGTGTTGACAGGTATCACGTGATGGAGTGTGTGCCCTTCATGTCCACAGCGACAGGGAACGGAAACTTGGTTCCAGCTCACACTTCTCAGCTAAACAGGAGAAGTGAAAGGCCCAGGTTCACGCTGTAAAAAAAGAGCAGTTTCTCTGTCAGCCCTTATCTTTATTAGCTTTCAAAGATGTCTCCATCAGTTTACACTGGACACCGCCTCTCCACTTTCATGGCTAAGAGAGTGGCCACTCTGTGTTTACAGGCCCTCATCCTCGGTGAGGAATGAACACCGCTGAGGTTTCAGGAGCAGGGAGAGGAAAGCAACAGGTTTTACTCTCACATGCTGTCGGTAGTTTTTGTCTTTTTTTTTTAGCAAGATTGGTAGTTAAGATAATTGAGAAGACTATTAAGATTATAGAGGAGTAAGTCTCAAATACAGTAGCTGCAACATGATCAGAAAGATAAATGATCATCAACATAATGAAATATTTCATTTTGACGTGCTGCAACACTTTTAAATTCATGCCACATGAGTATTTTCAATGAAACAAATGTGTTTTATTGAGCAGAAGTAATTTAAGCAGAACTCAAGAGAACAGTGTGTGTAGAGAACCCTTGAGTGCGTGAGGGACAGCAGCAGCAGCAGCAGGATGAGACACAGACAGAGATGGTGTTTGATGAAACAGTGTGGAAGACAATCTGCAGTGGTTCTGTAGGTGTGAGAGACGGGGGGGGGACATAGAACCATCAACATAATGACAAGGATAAAGACTTTATATCCTCCATTGGGCTAAATTACTATCACCGGATTTTTTTCTTCGTCTTTGTTCCTTTCCTGTAAAAAAAAATCATAATCCGCCTAGTTTGCCACTGTTTTTAATACTGGGCTACCAGGTTTGATATTTTATCCACGATATGCTCTTTAGATCAGGGTTTATATGTGTGTATGTGTGTGTGTGTGTGTGTGTGTGTGTGTGTGTGTGTGTGTGTGTGTGTGTGTGTGGGCTCATGCTTAGATGAGATGGTAATGAGATGTCGGGATTCTCTGAATAATGTATTCGATTTTACGGATCAGTAAAATTCACAACTTCTTCATGACTTTTGTTCCTATACAATTTCTTAAGGAACAAATTAATAGAAAAATGATGCACTGATCAGTGAAATGTTTGCCCCATTGCATCATGGGAGCTATGTTTTGAATAGAAAGTTTATTCTTAAGATTTAAAATGAGCCACAAACAATTAACAGAGGCCACCCAAATTCCAAACATTTGTTTAAAAATGATGATTATATTTGTATGTCATTATGATTTGAGTATTACACTAATTATATTTAAATATCTGAAATCTGATGAGGGATTTTGCGTAGTTTATTTCCTAATATGTGGGATGTGTGTGTCGAATGTAACAATTGAAATTACACACATTTGAGTCAGGAGAGCAGGAGACGGTGTTAACCTGGTGCTCATGTTCGGTTGAACGCGAGGTTTCCCTTCACATCCATCTCAACCATTTTGTCACGTTAACAGGTAAATAATACGCCACCCAAAACATTATGTTGATCAATTTAACACAAGTTATTTTCCATGTTTTAGTCAATTAAAACAACTGAGTAAATAAATCTATAACAAACATATGGCGATGTAGCTGAGAGAAAAGGAAATGCAGGATTTTTATGTCCGCATTTGATGGTTTAGAAATATTAATGCAAATGAAGACATAACTTATGTGTGTGTGTGTCTATGTACTGATAGAGATAAAGTGAATTAAACATTATTAAGTATTAAATTATGGTATTATAATTATTAATTAAAAGTAAAATTGTACATGTTTTTAACTAATTGTAGATTAAGAGAGTAAAATGGCATTGAAAGGTTATTGAATGTGTAAATATATAAAATAAAAATGACAGATCAATAATCAAAATTGTTCTCATGTATATGATGTATTTTATACATATATTTGTATATGTTCATACAATGCTTCTTAAACAAATGTACATTTTTTGTTGTCATCATTATTACATATAGTACATATAAATCATCTTGTTTTTATTCTCAGTAAAAAATTTAAATGATTATGAATTAATTTCGAATTTTGGAAAAAAGAGGTTCACATTTTATATTTACACTCCTGCTTCAAGGCTAACAACATTTCAGATTATTTTAAAATGTCACTTTAACAGCTCAGAGTGTCTGTACTCAACATGTATCGGTCCATAGGCTGTATACTGTATATGGTTGTTTAAGCAGAGCTTGGTGATATTGAGGTAACCACATTTAGCTGCCACGATGGTATGGGATCCATAACATGTATTATTGGCGCTGGCGAGTCTGCGTCTGATCAGTGTCACATGGCAGGCCTGATGTACAGCGGACATTTCTCTGCGCTGTCACAGCTCCTCACTGATACGTCTGACAGCTGAATATTTCTCTAATCCTGCAGAGATGCTGCAGGAGAAGGCTTCAGCTGTGACGGATGAATGTATGAGCCGAGTCCAGACCGGTGTGGAGACAGATCTCCTCCCACACCAGCCACGACTGGGCCTGTCCACAGCTTCCGCCATTCCCAGCTCCAATGAGCCTGACCAGGTACACACATGGAGACCTAATGTCCCAAACACACACAGATGCTTCCTATGACTGAATTATTGAGGAATTATTCTTTAGACAGCTCATTCAATGGAGGGACTGTTGATTGGGATTTTAAAATTACAAATCAATCAGGTCTTGTTTGTGTTTTGATGATTTCTGAAGTGTTAAATGAACCTCCCCCAAAATAAATTATTTCAGTCAATAAAATGTGGATTTTTAATGTGACACGAACTACGGTTGATTTTATGAATTGTTCAGCACGTGTTTATATCCTGATATTTCACGATGTGTTTTTCTTCACACCTTATTTGTAATAGGTTGTGGTGATGGTTTGGTTTGTGTAGAGTGTCACAGTGATTTCCTCTCTCTCTCTTTCTCTCTCTCACTCTCTCGCTCAGAACATTGAGAACATTAAGGTCATCCTTCATGAGCGGGAGCTGTGGAAGAAGTTCCACGAGGCCGGCACAGAGATGATCATTACTAAAGCAGGCAGGTTAGTAACGCAGCACAACATCTATCATCATCATCAATCACATAACGACAGAAAATCACTACTTATTTTGAGCTTCAACATTTGTCACTTTGCTCTTAGTTTTAATTTGAAATACTAATTTTGGGGACATTTCTAAATCAAGGAGAAAAAGAAATGTTTGTCAATGTAACTAGAAAAGCCAAAGTGAAAATGTGTGTGTATCTGAACTTTTAATTCCATCATTAGAAATTACTTTAATAATCAGTGGTGGAAGAATTCAGACCTTCTACTCCTACTACTTTTATTTAAACCAGTGTCACTACCTCTAACTGATTAAGTAACACAGTGGTGATTAAGCCACCGACCCACTGGTGAAAGTGTTTCAACGTGTTTGCAATTTGGCAGCTTCACGTTAAAAGCATTTAATGGTGAACCACACGTTGACTTTTATCATTAAATAATTACAGAAAATGCAAAGTATTGTCAGTGAGCTAATATTCAACCCCATCGTTCATCAAAAATACATCGACAAACCCAGACAAGTCATTTTTCTGAGCAGATCAGTGTGAGATGTGTCAGGCAGTGATGGATCAGTGAGGAGCAGCCACACTGAGCCGTTGGATGAAGAGCTGCAGGCGACAGACTGCTCACCTCCAGCTTCCCAGACAGCTGCTCTGCTCCTTTCATTGCGCCCTGCTGCTCACACACTCATGATGTGTGCAGAATAAAATCAGATCACAGTTTCTCTCAGAATGATGGAAAAAGGCCAATCACTGCCTGACCTCTGTTGTGGTTTGTTTTGCTGCCCCCACATTTCTCTGTCCTGTCGAATTAAACCACATCAGCTGTTGATTTTCAGGTGTTGTAAAATCAACCAGGAGTGAATAAGATTTCCACTTTAACATCAAATAATCTGTTACAGGTAATGACCCATATTCAAAAGTTTAACAAAGATGCACTGAACAAAATGTGTAGAAATGTTTAAATGCAAAATCTTAATTACTGACTATAATCAGATAAATAATATAATAATAAAAAAATACTCAAGTAAAGTAGGCTACCACCAAACTAAGTACTTATGTAGAGCACCTGAGAAATTGTACTTAGTAGGTAATCTTTTATATGATACACACACACACACACATATGTGTGTGTATGTATATTTACATCTGTATGTTTATATATATATATATATTTAAATTTTTATTTTTTATTTTTTATTTTATTTATTTATTTATCTATATACCACTCAAAGGACTTTACAATACAGTTTTGCACAGCCGTCAGGCAATTTGGGGATCAGTGTCTTGCCGAAAGACACTTCAGTGTGTGGAATTGGGGAGACTGGGATCAAACTGTTGACCTTCTGGTTAGTGACCCGCTCTACCTCCGCTCCACCTCCTGAGCCACGATCGACTACAGTATATTATACTAGTATATATTGATATTATTTATGTATATATAGTGTTTCATACTGTAAAATATTAGGTTCAGTTCGATGTTGCTCCAAATAAAATAATACATTTCAACAATAAAACTAACCACTAACCTCAAATAGTGATGTAATAAAAAAAGAGCTCCATTGTAATTTCACCAAGAAAATGTTGTTGGGTTACATTGTTAGTCAAATAACATATTAAAAGTAGGTTATGTGTTGGAACATGAAAATTAAAGGTTAAGTGTATTGGTTTTAATTATGCAAAATGAGTATCAAACCTTTCTGTGACCATCTGTTCCGACAGCTATTAGAAACGTATCGCAGTTATAGGTTTGTCTTTCAGGAAGAGACAGATGGTTCCTGCAGCACTGACTTCATAATTGAAAACACAAATGACTGCTTGGCTTGTTGGATTTAATGCGACCTGAGGATTAGATGGTGAGGCCTGTGGACATTAACCAGAGAATGAGTAGACTCTTAAATCGACCTCCGCCTCTCTTTCCCCATGGGATGGTTTTTTTTACAGTAAAAAATGTAAAAGGTCACCACATTTTTTCTTTAATGCTGCATAACTGTGAGAGATGGGCTTTCCCTTGTCCATCTGATAAAGTGGGCTCTCAATCCTTAAAGCCCTTTGAAGGGCTGTGCAGTGGTTCAGCTATGCAGCTGTGCTGGGAACCTGTATGCTTTCACCTACAGCCAGTCAGCAGCAGTGGCGGCTGTGCTGCTGCTCTGAAGGTCACAGAAACTCTGAATCAACAGCAAACTCAGAATGAATAATATGAATTATTCAGGTGTGTTATGAATAGTGCATGTAGAGCTGCTCACCTTGTTATAAGATATTTGGTAATGTTGAAAGGGGCATGTTGGCGTAGCCCAGTTACATTAAATCTGATGTTTGAGCAGAGCATGATGTGAGTGGGACAGAAAAGTCACATGTTGATATTTGGAATCAGTGTCTGTCGGAGACCGTTATTTGGTACATTACCAATCTACTATGGGGCTCATTAGTCTTTGGCAGTGAGAGCACAGGGATCCTGTATATGAACATTCCTCAGTGAAAACATTTTTCATTTCCACTCATTGTACAGATATCCAATAATGTTCAGATAATAATAACAACAACAACAACAACAATAATAATAATAATAATAAAAATAGCAAATGTATCATAAAATATAATTCTGTCAAATCTCTGATATCACCCAGGTGAACAGTGATCGGTTTACTCTGTAATCAGAGTCAGATTGTAAATCATTAAGCAGAAGCCAAATTATTTACAATACTTAATTATTAATTTGATTGTATCACAAAGCAGTGCAGATAACAAAATAGAAAAAAGCATGTGTGTGTGTGTGTGTGTGTGTGTGTGTGTGTGTGTGTGTGTGTGTGTGTGTGTACGCAGTAAGGGAGACAGTACTACAAATATACATTGCACCAGTAGTAACAGTAGTACAGCAGGAGCTTTGGAGCTTTAATATCTGCTGACTGGAGAAGATGAAACCATGTCAAGAAGTCCGGGCAGTCCCCAGTCTGTCTTCTCCACCAGTAACCTCTGAATAACTGCATAACTACCAAAGCCTTAGTTTCAAGTGTTGTGAAAGGGCTTAGTGAGATGTTTAAATGTTGTGTAACTATCTGCTTCAGCACAATGATCTTTGGAGACATATTTACAAATGAGCAGTTTAGCTCTTCAGCATTTTATCTCTCCAGATCCTTTCAAATGAAAAACTTTCCATCGGCAACTTCTCACCAGAGCATAAATTTGTCTTCAAGTCTTTACACAGTTCAGCCATAGACTGTGAAATGTTTTCTTCTCTTGTGAAATTTTAAAGGGCTATAAACAAAGTGATCTGGTTTTATGTTGATTACCAATAACCTCTTGGGGGGGGTCCCAGTCCCCATGCATGCTGGCGCCTGAAAGCACTTAATGAAGACGTGTTTAACAGCCCTCTGATCAGTCGTACCGCCACATGCCACCATGCAGCTGAGGCTTGCAATGCCGAGGTGTCACATTCAGCATCCTGGCAATTGGACCCTTTAGTAAAATCTGAACATAACCAACAGAAAAGGGTCAAAGGTCAAGGGGAAAGAGTGAAAACGGAGCGGTCAGGCTGAAGTGGCAGTGTTGATCAGCAGGGTGCTGAGTCTGATGCGAGCAGAGAGCCTGTGCGAGGGAGCCCTGTCAAAACGTTATGTGAGTCATTGTAAACATCACATGATGAAGTGACTGTCAGTTCGAGCTGCCGACAGTCACAGTTAACAATGTTTTGTGATGTTTGCAGTCGTGTCTGAAGGTTTGTGCCTTTGGGATGTGTTTCTGACAGGACACGTCCTAAAGACATAACCTGTGAGTGCCTGCTAATAAATGAGGTGTTCCTACTGTAGATTGAAATAATGAGATGAACTGTTGAAATCTTATAAACAAACGAAAATATAGTTTTTGTACAATTTAAAAGGTAAATTTGGGCACAAGTGTGGTTTTGGTCATGATAAAAATGATTTACGTTTGTTCCAAACTATGGTTAAAGCTAACAATACTGTGATCACTCATCCTGCTTTCACTGGCGGATGCATTTGTGTGTCCAAGACTGCTTCACAATAGTTTATTTCCATTTATTAACTGCAAATATGAATACAATTTCACCAAATAAAATGCAAAGTTGCATTAATATATATTTTTTTATTAACTTAATGAAATCGTATTAATATATTAATAAAAACCTGCTTTTAAGAAATAGCAAATGTGAATATCATGTACGACTGGTTGGTAATGCAAATCCCAACCAGTACTTTTTACATAGATACAAATTATATATTATTGGAGGATAATTATACCTGGAGTCACACGGTACACAATAGTACACATCTGGTATTGTTATACTGCAAACATGAATGAAGGGTTAGGAAACAATGTTAAATGAGTGTTTCATGTGAAAATGTTAGAGCAAATGTGATGAAAAGAAAAAATAATAACAACAACACTAAAACCGGCGACCTTCATGATCAACTTGTTGTAAAGAAAACCCTAAAAAACCAAAACTTGAACTTCAAGTGTTCCGTGGTTTAAAAAAAAAGGTTTGGGATCCACTGCTTTGTCATGTGAGGAGGGGTCAGTGCAGAGGTGGCACGGGAGGAGACACAGATGCAGAGGAACCCTGCTGTCACTCAGGGGATCCCACATGTTCCCGACACTCCGAGATGAAACTAGCTCAGCCCACTCCCATGCAGCACCTAGCTGAGCCTAGAAGACTTGTTATTGTGAGTGTCATTGTCCAGGCATAATCCTCCCGTTTCAAAGCACCCAGCCAAGCTCTTCCCTCACTCTCCCTCATTGTACACAGCCCGTCAAGAGAGCAGCGGCGGGTTGATAAGAGGAATCCGGCGCCCACCATAGGCTGAGTCTGCTAGGTTGTAGCGCTTCATCATCCCCCCCTCAACGCTCCGTTTGATCTCACTGTGGTACTGGAGATTCCCAGAGAGGGAATGGCCGAAACATGTGGGAATGTTAAGAGAAACAGCTGGCACGCTGGCACACACACACACACACACACACACACACACACACACACACACACACACACACACACACACACACACACACACACACACACATACACATACACACACCGACACTGATATCATACATACACTCTGCACCTTCCATTTCTCATACTCCCCTTACACTCACTTAGTCACACTACCATATGTATATATATGTATATGTACACACACACACACACACACACACACACACACACACACACACACACACACACACACACACACACACACACACACATGCACGTATATGAGCAGTTACTATTTAAATAGATGGTAATTAGAATACATTTTTAGAATAAAGTCTTCATTATTCACTTTGAAAATTAAAGTTTTAGTTTTAGTTAAACTTACTTACTGCTATCCTACCTACTTAGCATTGCAGGCAAGTTAAGTTAACAAACCTTAGCCAATTTACAACATGCATGATATACTGTACTTTTTTCCAAGTAGTTCTATCCAATAATATTTACACCCACCTAAATGTGTGGGAACTTTTAAAACAACCATCAAAACTGCGATCTTTTGTTATGTTAGCTTGCTTCCTCACACTGCGCTGCATTACATGTTATTGTTATTTAAATGTTTTGAACCAGTATGATGCTGTGGGGAAACCAAAAGTAAACACAGTCTTGTTGGTGCTATTTATTTTAAGAGGTTTGTTACAAGGCAACAAATTGTTTAAAAACAAAATGTTTATGAAACTGTAAAATCACTTATATTTGAATAAGTTAAAGTCAAGGAAAACTGGGTCTTCACACTTTTTGTGAGTCTAAACATCAGAGTTTAGCGGTATTGTGTGAATGCCACATTCACAGTGTTTCATAATAATGTAAGGTAAAGTTGAAGTAAACCAAACTATTTAAAATGTTACTCACTTAGTGTCTAATGGAATACGTTACTAATTACATGTACGGGCATATCTGTCATCTGTAGTGGAATTCATTTCAAAAACAGACCTTTCAACTCTGTCCATATAGGTCACAAGTAACCCTAGCCCAGTTTGATGAGTATGAAAATGAGGTAATCACCTTCACAGTCAGCAGCTCTCGTCCCCAACATGTTATTCAGCTCTCTCTACATCATGAAACACCAAATGAGAGAATATCTTTTGAAGAATCATGTTCATCCAGTAGAGTTCAGAGACTTATAAGGGTTGGCGGCACACTTACTAAGGCCTGCTGCTTCTAAAAACAACAATACCTTTCCAACTCACCTCCAGCTTTCGCTGCAAAATGCATTATCCAACTCGACCTTCTCAGCCATGACTATATCCATAGTTTTTTTCCTCTTTTTTCCCCTTTATGCTTTAAAACAGAACACAGACAAGTGCAGCAAGCTGACGACATTGATCCTGCACCATGTTTGTTTTTTCTATGAAGTCACGCTTAATCACGCAAGTTTTCCACACTCCGGTTCAGACGGTGGCAGTAATGCACCTTAATGTTGTTTGCCATCGACCATGAAAAAAAGAAGAATAATCACACGAGTTTCTGTGACATCCAAAGTCTCTGGATTTGCCGCTGTTAAATTGTTTCCTGCAAACGTCAAAGTGTGTGGTCTGACGTTATGTTCAAATTGTCTAGTGTGGGCATTCTGACAATTATAATATTAAAAATCAGTAAAATCTGTCATTATGCTTATGGTCTCTCTCATTTTTTAAAATCGGTTAAGAGTTGAAAATCCCCTAGTGTTCATCAGGCCTTATACACTTTATTGTCAACTGTCTGTATCCAGGTGCGAAAATATTCTTCGCTACAACACAGCTACAACACTAAAATATCAATCTTTTTAACATGTCAGTAAAGTAAAGCAGTATAGAAAAACATTATCACGTGAAAACAACTGTCTGCATTTATGTATATGACGACAGCACACTGTGCTATGGGAAGTTGTGATTATTTTCCATTAAATATTGAAGATTATAACGGTTTTGCACACCTGTCTCAGTGGTGCTATCCGTGGTCCTGAAAGAGCAGATTGAAGTCTGATATATTATATTTGCACTTAAGCCTGTGCTTTGTTGTGTGTGATCTCCATCAAGAAGAAGGGCAAGTCCAGAGAATGAAAATATCGAGCTTTATAATTGATGCATTCAATCTTTTTTTAGCATCTATTGCACTTCTGTCCGTCATGGGAGAGGGATCCCTCACATCTGGCTCTCTCTGAGGTTTCTATGTTTCTTCCCCTGTTAATAGTGATTTTTTGGGGTAGTTTTTCCTTACTCTTGTTGATCTCTAAGTGCAGAGGATGTCACACCTTGTTAAGCCCTATGAGACAAATTGTGATTTGCTAATATGGGCTATACAAATACAATTTGATAGGCATAACCGCTGCTACTTGCTTAAACAAAACCTAACCCTAACCTATACAATCCCCACCTGACTCATTACATGTCCTGTTGCCCTAAAACAGTGTGAGGAAGAACTATTGATTTGCCACCATAGTGCTTCCTTACATGAACATTAGCTTGTCATGGAGCACAGACTAAAAACGTGGCATTATTAATGTGAATGAATGATCTTTTAAGTAAATGTTTTGAAGAAGTTATAGATCTATTACCTCTACAACGAAGAACTAAAGAGCACTGTCCGGAATTCTTGTTCACTCAACTCTAAAAGCACCAAAAGATGTTAAAGATGTATAGTTTCAAATGAATATCATTATTCAGCTGAGGTATGTGATGATTTAATACACTAGGTTAAATGGATGGAAATTTGGTGGGGCTGTATCCAATTAATCCCTACCCCCCAATTACACGGTTTACAAGTGAGCAAGTGAGGCACATCTCTGTGTTTCCGTCAGTTTTGTGTGTGCAGTAGTAAAACCATACTTTTCATTCATTGTGTCTCACCCCTCTCTATGATGGCACATTATTGTCCCCTACTTTGAGTGTGGCTATAAGAAACAATACTTTTGTTATAAGGTCAAACCTGGTGGTGAGACCTTGAGAGCATATGTGATAGTTGGACAAGCTAAGTTAGTATCTTACTAACAACCACGGACCATTCAGACTCAGCAACATCCATTTGTGTCTGAGATTCGGTTTCATCTCTGTGGCGGGACCATAGACTGCATAGGCGGGACAGACTCATTTGATGGGGGGGTACAGCAGAGGCCCTCACTTGGTAGTTACAGTCATAATACACAAATCTGAGGGCCTCATGTGTTGACACGGTCCCCCATCTGCTCTGTCTGTATGATGCGAGTGGAGCCAGAGATCAGCAGAGGTCTGTTTTGAATGCACCTCTGGGATTTAGCCATCTTTCAGTGAGGATGATACCGCGACTGATCTCTCCTAATGATTGGATTTGAAGCCTAAGAGAGAGATTTAAATTACCTGCCCTCAATCCCTATCCTCTCTCTCTCTCTCTCTCTCTCTCTCTCTCTCTCTCTCTCTCAGTCGCTGCCTCTCTCTTATGTGAGTGAGTTTTTACAGTAACATGATCAGATGGTGACAGCAATATGAGCGTTTTAAGATAGGCATTCGCATTAAACAACAAGTATGGAGATAGGTGTTTTGATGCCATGGCGCCCTCTGAAAAAACATGCAAGGCTTACTTAAGTGTTCTCCAATGTTTAAACACGTTGCAACGCCCACATATAAACTGCAGGCCTTTTTGACTGTGGCCTCTTGAGCAATGACAAGTCTGCTGTCTAAACTGTTGTCCAATCCAGGGTGCCATTAAAAACCACTTAGGACTTTATAAGGAGGCACAGAGCCCTTTGCAAAGTTTTCTTTAGTGCAGATGGGATGAACAGGTTTTTGGTTTCCCAGGAGAGGTCAGGAAAGGTAGCTCTCTTCATGTGTTTTATAGCCTCGGCGGCTATATCAGCATATTCTGTCTTTTGTTTCAGGGCATTTAAAAGATGAAAGATAGAGTGGGTTGCCAACATTTTTATGGTACATAAGAATCACAGATCCGAGAGGATTTTAGTCCTCTTCCAAATCAATGCCTGCATGGACACAAATTATTACCAGGACGTGAAGATCCTGACAGTAAGGTCAACATCAAGAAGAGCTTTGGCAAGTGGCTCCTCTGCTGTAATGTGCTTATTGGAATTATCTGTGTAGGAGTAGGTTCCATCAAATGACTCTGCAGGTAAAGGGTATTTCAAGTTACAGAGACGGCAGCTTCTCACCCTGCCCGTCACTCAGTCCACTGACCTCTGTATGGGACCTCGCTCGTGTCAGTCCCTTAAGGACTTCAGTGATCTGCAGTCAATGAGATAATCGGATCTTCATCTGCAGTGTCTGTGCCGATACTACACTCGTCCAACACATACAACTGGCTCACAGGATTAGGAAGACGAACACAACCTTTCTGTTACACCTTGAACTTTGCAAATAAAAAGGCAGGTCATTTCATATGCATCATACATGTAAGTATATAGCAACATATACTTGACCCATCCATGTGCATATAACATAGATAAATAATAAATGCCATGTTAAGGAAGATAAAAACAGGTTCATTTAATTAGATCAATTCCTAAAGTGTTTGGCTGAGGTCAGCTCCTTTTTCAGAATATTTTACACTGTTAAAGCTTTGCACAATAAATGTGAGAATTTCTAACAACTTCCCTGTTCATTCCTCCAACAGGAGGATGTTTCCAAGCTACAAGGTCAAAGTGGCTGGGATGAATCCCAAAACCAAGTACATCCTACTCACTGACATTGTCCCAGCTGATGATCATCGCTACAAGTTCTGTGATAACAAGTGGTAAGTTTCTCAGGTCACAAGTGAATCTGGCCCAATTCAATTAAATAGTGTAGAAAAGTTGAATTCATAATGAATTAAACACACACATAATCAGTTCAGGGTTTTTTCTTTTACTTGGAATGGTATGACCAGTAGCTGATGTCTAATTTTAGCCAGTATTAGCATATGGTTGAATAACTGACATTATTGGGCCAGTTCAGTGATTTCCTGACTGTGCTACTGTTGATCCTCATCACAGTTTGTCACAGATTAAAAAAGGGTTCATCACGAGAACTGACGTGAACCAGGAATTTCCTGGTTGGTTTCTCATTCCACTCTCAGTCAAGTCACTTCTAAAGCAACAGACTCAAGAGAATCTTGGGAAATGGAGTGAATTCAACACAGTGTTTGTTGTTCTGTACGAGGATTTGGTTCAAAGACAGAGGAATAGTCTATATACATCTGCCATATTATTTACCAATGTCGAAGAATTTTGCTATTGTATTATTTTGCAAAAGCCTGCATTACTGTTAATCATATTATTGTTTACATTAACAGTCCTCCTCTCTGCAATATATTTGCATATGGTAAATGTAAGGGAAAGATTGACCATGTTTTTTATTGAATATATATGATGAAAGTATAGTCAGGGTTGTAACATTTACGTTTAGTTATACTAAGTAACACATTGATTGCAGATCTGTGGCAAGAAGAAAATTCTGGAATCTCAACAAAAGTCTAACACAACACATGCCTGTTCACCACCTGACCTTGACATCCTTATTTTAATACATAGAGGGAACACCGTTTCCTGCATTGGTACTACACTAAAATCGCTGGTCATTGCGCGATGCTGACAGTTTTGTTGGGGCACATTAACAAATGTGTGAAACACACTGTGAACACATGTTATGAACAAAGCTGACCAACCAGCAACAGTCCAGGGTTCACACTGAGGCAATGTGTTGGTAATTTAATAAACTGTTTATGTGTCAGGACATTTTCAAGATAATATTATCTAAAATAGGTTGTTACCTATACAGTTCTGATGGCGCTCTCTTGTAGAGGCATCGTGACAAAATCTAATATGAAAACCTTCATTATTTTAGTGTATGTGTATGAAAGCAGAGCAGATCTTCTAAGTGTGACATAGTCTGATAGTGGAGTGTTACTGCAGATCATCCTTGGCTGTGGCTCCGTGCTGCAGGGAACTGGTAAGACACTTGTCAAAGAGGAAAAAGCTGCAGGATTGGACTCAACATTCTCCAGTTGACTGTGTATGTGAGGGTCATGACTCTGGAGTCCTCAATCCATCAGAACCACATAAGAGCTGGCACTGCCTTCTACTCATGGGTGGACGAAAAAGTTTTGCCAGGAAAAGCTGACAAGATCCCAAACTCTAAAGCAGAAAGAAGTCATCTGACTTGTTTCTGATCTTGTGGCATGGCCTGCAGTTGGTGGGTTCTGGTGTTCCTCAGCAACACCTTGGAGAGGCATAATTCGTAATGATGTTTTCGCAGAGGCCACCGCCTTGCAGTCTAGGGGATTTAATACTGTGAGGGTTGAGAGCAGCGGTTTCCTAATCCTGTATACAGACGTATTCCCTAAAAAACACAATGCCACTGGCTCTTTAAAACAGTAACATATAGCTACAAATACAAATACATATCAGTTTGTCATTGCTTCCTCCTTCTAAATTTGCTGCACTTCTCTTAATCTGTTTATAGGATGGTGGCTGGAAAGGCAGAGCCAGCAATGCCGGGGAGACTCTATGTGCACCCAGACTCTCCGGCCACAGGAGCTCACTGGATGAGGCAGCTGGTCTCATTTCAGAAACTCAAACTAACAAACAATCACCTGGACCCTTTCGGGCATGTGAGTACCTACTTTATATTTTGTCGTCTTTCCAATTGGGTTTGTTAAAATGTTACTCACAAGTTCAGCGGCTAAAATCTGAGAGGATGGCAACAGCTGTCTATAGTTTGCATCTGTGGTGACACTTTGTCCAGCCCCACAATAAAAACGCCCTCGTCCAAATGAGCCCATTTACACAGCAGGGGATCCTCCGCAGGATTTATGACGAGCGAGTGGGTGTGTTGATGACGTTTTCACATTGCGACAGAAGGAAAAGTTTAAAATGAAATAGCCGTGCCACACACTTAAAGAGACACCAACAAAGATGTCAAGAGAGTTTTTGGTGATAAGGGCCAATGCTGATGTGGATGTGCCGTAAACAAAAACATGTGTTCTCCACAGCCGATTAATAAGTGACATCCTGTGTCTGCCTGCTGCACCCCCCCTCACCTGAACGCTCCAGAGATTTCTGTGTTTTTGTGGACGAGTCTGTACGGAGAATCTCCTGCTGCTTTGTTCATGTATGAAAGACAAGTTCAGGAATGAAAACGGCTAGTGCAGTCTAAATTATATGATTAATATGGAATTGAATAATGTGTCTACTCAATGGGCTTTACAATTGTTCCGGGAACTGTTGCCATGTTCCAAGACTTTTGTAAGTAGTAAGTAGCACGTATATATTTTTTTTTTATTTGTATTTTATTTAGATATATTACTTTATATATAGTAATATATATTACTATATATATTACTATATATAGGTTTAGGTAACAATTTAAAACACTCCAATATAAAATGTCACATCTCAAATCTGTGGTGGAACGTGGAGCAGTGCAGGATAGAGAATGGAGGGAAAGAGAGAGGAGGCAGAGGGAGGTGAAGAGTGTGACTGTGGCAGCGCTCCCCAGGGGAACTCGGGGATAACTTGTCTGAAGCCATACCATCAATGGGCGGGCTCATTAGGTTCATAACCTCTCAGATCAGTGGCGGGGCCCGCTGTCAGGTTGAGTTGAGTGCCTGGCCAGTGATAAGGGCGAGTAATGAGAACAGAGCAAGTTAGAGGCCAAGCCGAGCTCAGATGACGCCCAGACCAGGAGGTGTGTAGAAGGTCAGTGCCTCTCGAAGGAGAGTGGAGGAACTCCCATTCATTACAAATTTTATAGAATATGTATGAAAGAATAATTGAACTATAGTCCTCACTCTTCCTCTGTGCTCGTTCTGCTTTGTGAGGTAGAGTGCAGACAATTGTTGAGTTGGGCATTTCTGCTATGCAGTCTTTTTAGTGACTGACTGAACATCTGCCTTCTACAGAGTCCAGTCTCTTTATAGAGTAGTTGGTTCTCACACTGTAGAATCAGTGTTCTATGGTCTATACCACTTTTTTTTTTATATCTCAAGGTCCTTCAAAACCAAATCATTTGTTTATCTCTATATTTCACCAAACTCACACCCTCCACCTTCCTGTCATGACAACAAAATTGCTCAGCATCAGCAATACAAACAATCTGTTGTTTACAGAGAGCAAACAGATGTTAGTAACCTGGAGTAAAGAGCCTAAGCCGGGCCAGACCAAGTTTCTGGGACAGCAATCATCAGAGAGAAATCTTTTTTAAATGTAGACATTGGACATAATCTGATCCTATATTGAAGTTCTTGTCTGGCATCAGGTTTGGGTCATTATATTCTTTCGTAATAAATAATTCTTATTGTCTTCTGAAGAACGCATGTCAAGCACATCAGTCAAAGCAAATAATCCTGTCTGAATGTTTTAATATCAAGAAAGATGAAAGGAAATTCCCTCTTTAGCTCCTCAGTGATCTAAGAAAGGCTTCTATGATAACTGCATTCAGACAGTCATCCAAGAGTCTCCAGTATCACCCTCAGACAGCAGCCAGACAGCAGAGCAGACAAAGGTCAACAGAGAGCCTCTGGTGAACCAACCAATGGCTTATCTCTGTCTCCAGCCTGCCTCGGCAACAGAAGCATGTGAGTGCGGCCGTTTGGTGTTCAACCTGAGCCTCGCTCCCTTTGCCCTCATCAACCTTTGCCTCTTGTCCCGAGCCTCCTAGAGGAGAAGGCTCTTCAAGAGTGTCTGGTAAAGGAGGAGGGGAGCCGAGGTGCAGAGCTTGATGTTCATCGGTGTTGACAGAGCTGGACTAGTGATGACCCCACTACTGTTGCTAACGCTTCACTGGGCACAGCACTAGGCTGCGGTGAGCAGACTGATGGTGGTGAGCCGACCTGTAGCCACGGAAACAACCTAAACGCGTTCAACACATGCTACCTGCTACGCTGACACACAACACACAGATTCAACATCAAGTGTGATGAGATGAAAGATGTAGAGAAACGGTTCGATGGGCTATTTGATTTATGCTTGAAAGGCTCAATTTTAACACAGAATTTAGCAGGAAATAGACAGTAACAGGGATAACATATACTATGCATGTTAGTTGAAAGTGTTCAAATAGATACATCATATTCAATTCAATTCTATTTATATAGTGCCAAATCATAACGTGCATTATCTCAAGGCATCAAGACCTCAAAAAATTATACAGAAACCCAACAGTTCCCACGATGAGCAAGCACTTTGGCGACTGTGGAGAAAAAAAACTCCCTGAAGCTAGTTTATAGGCATAAACACAGTCTTTACACAGCTCCAGCTCTCTGGCTATTTTCCATATATACACACACACACACACACATAAATATATATATAAAATCTATCTATTTGTACATTTTATCAGCTTTAATTAGTTAGTAGTTTTCTCAGTTAGTTCATCTCGTTGACTCAGTGTGTCCCAGTCAGAGCATATCATAACTGTAGATTGGATCATCTCTTATTGGCAGTACAGTGGGTTTCCCTTGCCAAGGAGCACTGAAAAACAAATAACTAGAATGGCACTCAGTAGAGAACATGCAAGGCCCAACAGTCGCCTTAAATTCAATCAAGGCACAACAAATTGCACACAGTCACAGATATCGATTCCCTAAATATGCCTGATTTTATTGATCAAGATCGATGAATAAGTCCCTGAGAATTCTGTAAAAATTTAAATATATATATACCCTATCTCAAAATGTTAAATTTAGAAGGGAAGACAAATAATCCTGGGTCCACCTCTTTATCCAGGTCAGCTCCAAACTTTAATGTCCCATCCTTCCACAAAGTTTTGAGGAAATCCATTCAGTCATTTTTTGTTTATTGGGAAGGTGTGAATACGTAACATCCCTTGCAGAGGTAATGTTAATTCAAGCAGCTGACTCTCTGACCGTTACTCTAATGACTGTTATGTGAGTGTTTGAAATGTGTGGCCTCTTCTCCTGTGTAGATCATCCTGAACTCTATGCACAAGTACCAGCCCAGGCTACACATAGTCAAAGCTGATGAGAACAATGCCTTTGGATCCAAGAACACTGCGTATTGTACTCATGTCTTTCACGAGACAGCCTTCATCTCTGTGACCTCGTATCAAAACCACAAGGTACAGCAACTGGCAACAATACAGATGTAAAGTTTCTATACATTTTTTTAAAAAGTGCTTTCTGTTAAAAAATAGAATGAGAGCTTTTATGAAATGTAATTTCCCTAGATCACACAGCTGAAAATAGAGAACAACCCATTTGCCAAGGGATTCCGAGGCAGTGAAGAAGGGGATCTGCGTGTTTCAAGACTACAGGGGTATGTTTACATGGAAAAGAAACCAGCAAAGTAAAACTGATCCTATAGAATCCCATAGATCTCTGGAATTCTCTTGTAAACCTGACATACTGTATATAAATGAGCACTTCAAGGGGTTTATTTATGTGTCCTGATAAAAGAGTCTACCTTGTCTCTTTGAAAGACCATGTTTAGTGGAATTGTAGGCACGCACGGCAAACTGACTGTTTCTTTTCTATTTGCACGACTGATCCATAGGAAAGAGTATCCAGTGATTTCAAAGAACATGGTTCGTCAGAGGCTCATCTCGTCACACAGTCACCTTGCAGGGAAGCTCGGCGCAGGAGCTCTAACGGGGCACCCTCAGGTCCTGTCCTCTTTTCAGTACGAGGCTGGGGTTCCTTTGTCTAACTCCGACCCCCAGGATCCCATCACAAACCATTTCTCTCAGAGCAGAGATCCCAGCCTTCTGTACCACTGCTTCAAACACAGAGGTATTTTCTCAGTCATGGTTCAGCAATCGTAGAGGGTTGTGCACATTAAGGCATGCCCAGTAAGTTTTCTTCTTCTTTAAAGCCAATGCAGTTAATTGTATCAATTTGCAGATAATGCCCGGCACCTGGAGCTTGGCTGTAAGCGGCCGTACCTGGAGACCTCGTCCGTGGGCTCAGAGGAGCACTACTTCCGTTCAGCTCCCTCTTATGAATCGTCCCTACTGTCTCATCCATACTGCACTGAGGCCATCACCTCTAGAGAAGCTTGTATGTATGGCAGTATGGACACGGAGTCTGGATCCGGGGCGGCGGACACAGATGACCTGGCCAACTCCCCTTCCATAAATTGCAACATGTGGGCTACCATGCAGCCTTACCCTCGCTATAGCGTGGAGGGTGTTCCGTACCAGCCCTTCACGGCCCACTTCACCAACGCTGCCGCGGTCACGCCTGTGGTACCCCATCCCACATCGTCCATGGTGTCGAGGTCGCAGGCGGACCTGGGTGTCTACAACTCCACTTCGGTCCAGCGAGGTCTGCCCATCATACCTTCATCCTCCTCCTCTTCATCGTGCTCTCCAGCGGTTCCAGGATCCAGAGAGAGGTCAGGCCATCCCTCTCTGTACCACAAAAAGCCAGGGTCACCTCTCCGGCCTCACAGAGATTTCCCAGCTTACCCAACACAAGGCACTCTATCCATCCGGGATGCGTCCTACCAGTACCAAGTGGGGCTGAGCAGCGCAGGGACTCACTGGACTGACAGCTAATGTGGACCACTAGAGAAACCTGTTTTGTCCAAAGGTCTACACTACAGGCTGCTGATGCCTACCAATGGTAACAAAAGCCATTTAGGTCCATGAATTCCCCACTAAAGCAACTACAGTATGATACACAACACCGTATTTGACGAGCAGTGGCTGACCTCATCTTGTTGATTTGTAGAATCTGTACTATAAGCGTTTCATCAGACACAGTGAGGTGGTTCTTCCATTCTCAAATGCAAAGCATAGGTTTGATCAGCGTTTAAAGTTTGTCACTACAACTTACTACCCCAAGAGTCTTAGCGAGCTAACCTGAAGCAATAATGAGACTACTTCTTTAGACAAAAAGAAGTAGATAAGGGCAAATTAGCAGATGTTATTCTTCCTCTAGAAGGCCATACTATATGTTTTAGATACAAGTTCAGAGGATGAGGCTGACGTGATTCTTTTTTTTCTTGTTGTCAACAAATCCTATAAAAAAGGCCAAGTATCTCTCAACTCTTTCTGACTTTCCTACCCGCTCTCACTGCCAAGCCCATTGGTCCCTAATGTAGATGTATATTTTTAAGAATACTATATATAGTTCCATTAAAAAATGGTTCACCCTTTTCCTCAAAGAGATTAACAGTGTAGCTTGTATGAAGTCGTACTCTAAAACATGGGTGAATAGTGTATTATATCAAGCGCACAGTTTTGATTATGGCAGCCAATCGTAATTTTCAGAGCACTGCCCACTCTTCTGCTGCCTGCTGCATCACCACTTTCTGCTACTGCTGCTGCTCATATGTCATTTTAAAAGCCCTTCAACCTCCAACAGACTCTGAGTCTCTATTTCCCTTAGAGGTAAATCATCACTGTTTCTTGCTGCTCCCCGATATGCAGAGCTTTGTGCTTCATTGTGAATGTCAATACTGTATTTATTCTACAGTTGACCACACGGTATTTGGTGAGTTGCAGCATGATGGTGCATATTAGACTGATTATTAAAAAAATTACAGTGGCTCTATGTTCATGATAAGGAGGCAACAGTTAAGCTCATTGATATGAAAGATCATTTCATTTTTTGTCTTTTTATTGGATTATTTGACAATAAGTAAAATTCAGATCAGGGTCAGCCCTTGAGACATGTTCATCTGGGAGGGGGTTTCTAATAGTTAAGACAGTTATGGTCCTTTGAATCCTAATTATTCACAAGTGCCAAAATGAGATTTGCTACCCAATGGTTTCTAAGGAACACGTGCATTAAGTCCAGTGCAGAGTGAGGTTGATCATGTTAGAATATGTAAGACTGAATTTTAAATTCATTTTGCCAACTAAGAATCGTATGTGCATTATAATGGAAAGGTACGCAAGGCAGTCTTTAACCGTGGTGTAGGGCTACATACAGAGCAATGGGATCAAGTGAAAGGTGAACCACAAAGGTAGCTAGCATTAGAGATGTAAGTGTTTAGGTCATTAGATACTTTCTGCAGGTCCATGTGAGGTGTGTTTTACTAATCTAAGGCTCAGCCATTGTGGTGTGGTTAGTTGTCAAAGCTTGGCTCCCAACAATACTCTAGTTAAACCAGGACAGCAGAGAACTCTCACGCAAAACCAGATGGGAGCTTAAAAAAGTGATGTTAAGCCATGGTGAGTACCGGAAAAGAGAGCTGCACACAAATTCCACTCCCAAATGACTGAGTTGGAAAAAATGTCTTAAGACTGCAAATACAAAACAGCCTGAGCAGACAGGGGAGCTGGAAGAAAGCGCTCTCGTCAGCATGATACACCGTAGAGTTCGAACTTGCATTGACAATGAAAGATGATATGTTGGTGATCCCTCATGTATTTGTGTTTTTTTTTTCTCGTTTCATGTTGTTTAATTCAATATAACATTTTTGAATATATTGACATTTTTGCACACCTGATAAATAAACATTTTCATGTCTCTAGTTGTTTTTGCTGTATTTGATCTAAAACCAGTACAACTGATCTACATAACATTTTAAGAACTTACCACTTTATCTGATATTCATTATATCCATTTTATTTGACACCTGAGGGTTTACATATTATGGCATTTTCAAATCTAAAGTTTCATCATTGCTACATTATGTTCAAAAATCTTCCATTACAGTTGAATAAGCAACAGCTCAGATTCTACTCTTTTACAGGGATTACAATTTTAATTACCAAACCAAACTTTGGTTACGGTTATTTGCAATGCAATTGTCTGTCTGGTGACAGGTTTATTATTGTATTGGTGTATGAAATTGCTTTCAAGTACCTTTATAAACTTTCAAAAAAATACTAAAGACAAATACATACATAACTGAGGTAATAAAAAGGATAAAGACCAATTTTCCAACAAATCACAAAATGGTCGCTGTTTACTAAAATATCTGGATTTGAATGTGACATGAAATCTAATAAGTTCTGCTTGTCAAGAAGTCATGATGACATTCATGTGTTTTTTCAGCCCTGCTGGGATGAAACTACATCCACTTCAGTAAAGCCTCTACAGGCAGGTCAAGGCCTGATGGTTTCATCTAAACTGAGGCTTTATATTTTCCTGTAGTCATGGAAACAGTAATCTCCAAAATGTCTAAATTAATAACTTGTTAATAAACAAGTTAATAAACTTCTGAAATGCTAATTTGAATAGTTATAATTATTTTTACAGGCATCGTGGTCCAACTTCTTCACTGCTGAACTGGTGTAACTATACAACACATCATTAATGAAAATATAAAGGCCACAACCTGGGGCTTTCCGATAGAATCAAAAAAGCAGCACTTACGATAGAGTATCCACTTGAGAAACGATCAGTAGATGTTGAAAGGGTCTGCAATTAAAAGTCAAGGTAAAGCCAATTAGTTGAAAGGAATGCGGAGACAGCAGGATGAGCACATCAGCATACAGGGCACTGCTTTCTCTCACACAGAGCTCTTATTAGATCCTGAGTTATGCTGATGGCTCAGTCCTGGTTCATGTCAGCACCTCAGTCTATCTCTCTCTCTCTCAGCTGTGGTTGGATTTGAAGGGAGGCTCCTCTCAGAGCCACCTCTCAAATCAACTTATCATCCGGCAGCTAGCTTCAAATGATAAACTATAACTCTTCTGATAATGGTGATCACACAGTCATTAGCTGTCAAAGTACAGTTATGGTTCGGAATGATGCTCTCTAACCTTCAAAATGGCAAAAAATTTCTACAAATGTCCTGAATTACAAATCACACAAACTTTTCCTGTTTGCATTTTGCAAAATATGCCGTGGTGTTTTACATTTTTGGATCTACTTCTATCGTTCCAGGCAGTCACTGGCTTCCATTTATTCCAATATGGAATAAAATCAATTCAAGTCTGCTTTATATTTTGTCAGATTAACATTTCAAGACTAGGAGGGCACTCAGTAGAGTGCAGCAGTCCACACATGCAACCACATTTAAATTCACCAGATCTTTTTATTTGAATCTGCACCAAATTGCACACACTCATTCTCAGATAAATGGCTGAAAATGTTGTAAAATGCCCTGTGTTAAAGCAATGTTAAAGAAAGCCAATAACAATTCCTGCATAAGCACACTGCTACAGATCCACACCAGAATGTAATGGGTTCTTTTCCTGACCCTTTATCCATCCACCAGGTTTGATGATAATCCATTTTACTAAATATCACACAGACAATCCATGAAAGGAAACACAGGGATAACAGTGGCAGATAAGCAAATCACAGCCAAAAATAGAAAACACAACAGCATGCTTTACTAAATGGTGAGCTGTAGTATAAAATATGTGATTTGCAGCAAATGCAAAAGACACATGCAAAGACAAAGGAATGGAAACCTTAGAAATGATGTTCATATCCTACAAATGGATGGAATTTAATGCTGGTTGAGGCAAGTAAAAAGCTTTGGAAAGATAAGGAAGAACTGTGGTTTTGGTTCAATGTTAATAAATGATACAACTCCTCTCTCATGCTCCAAAAGAAATAAAAGACTTATAAAACCTACAATGGACACACACATTCCAATGGAATTAACATTTCTCTCAAAATGTATTTGCTGTTGCATACTGTATTTGTTGTGTACATAAATCAATTCTATGGCTATGGTCATTTAAATCAAACATTATGTATGAATTTGAAAATGTGTGAAGTCTTTGATAAAATGGTTTTATCTGTGTAGTGATGTGAACAATTAGAATCTGATCCGATTTTCCTTGTGATACCATTTATTTGAACTTTGAGGATTCATGACAACACAACACACAGCCCACAGATTTCCACAGAGGTTATAAGTGTACTGGCACCAAAAATAAGAATTTATACACACGCTGAAACAAAAAATCTCCTGCTGTGGGTCGTCATTCCACTTCTGCTTTAGCTTCAGCTTTTGACATGGATGAGAGAGCAGCAGTGAACTGCTCCTGGGGCCAGCCATATCTGTGAGAAACACAAAACAACATTTGATTGTTCACAATTGTTGACAATTAAATACATTTTAGGTTGATATAGGTATTAAAACATATCAAACTTTATATGGAATAGTATTTTTTTTATGTTAAAATGCAATAAGCAGGACAATAACAAAGGTTTAAAGACAGTTACCCTCCACATTTTTACACAAAGTTTAGTTTCCACACAACTTTACACCGTCTGACATTTTTTAGTCAAAGTATTACTAGTGCAGGCATATTGAAATTTATGTTATCTAAGTTTCCACATAAAATCCCAGTCATTCTCATTATAAAGAAGTTAGGTTTAAGACCCTTATGCAGCACAAGTTAACCAAGCTAAGTTTGTATCTCCAGTGAGAGACCTTGGGTTTGCGGTCCATCTGGAAATCATTGAGGGGAGATCTGGCCATTCCTCTCTCCCCTGCATCGCACTACCCTTCCTTACTGTCGTCCCATAATCCCACGTAACAGCCGCTTGGACTTGGCTGGCCCATTCCGACGCACCGAGGGGCTTAACTTGGCCATCTTGTAAAAAAGAAATGGCCTGCTTTTTCAGCAAGCTGCTCCAAAAAGACACTTTAAATATCTGAGGGGGATTTAATATCAAGTCCATTAGGGCTTTTCTCGAGCCCTGTAAATAGTCAATTAGTGGATAATTCTGATTTGAGCCACATGCAGAGAGATCTGCCATGGAAAGGACAAGGAGAGTAAGGGGGTTTTCTCATTTGGCTCTCCTTCAGGTTACCATCCATGTGCCACAGGCCCAGAGTGACATTGAGCATTAGCGGGGTAACGGAAACTGAGCATGCTTAGGTGTCTCGAGTCTTCTTACTTTTACTCCTCCATGAAAATGATTCATTGTGTACAGGAGGCCAGAAGAAGGATTAGCAACAGTGGGTATTGCTCTGCAGAGTGCGATGCATGAGGACTGGGCCAGAAGGGCACACTTAGGGTTCAAAGCTCTGGTGGGGGGGACATTAAACTGTTTGTGTCCCTTGATCAAACATGCAGCTGGTTGGCAGCAGTATAAACCAAAGCTAACTCTGTTGTATAAAACAGGATCCCGGTATTAAAGTGGCTTTGGATAAAAGCATCTGTAAAATGATCATTCCAATAAGTTCCTACATTAGACATTAGAGAGGGAGAAGAAACATTATTTACTTTTGACACTGGACAAGAACATTTGACATCAGAAGAACTAACAACGCCAGCACAGCAGAGACAGACTACATCCCTACAGCAAAAGGTGTTGTCTCCGGACTTGTGGCTCTGAGGCAACTTGTGAAGCAAAACAAAATAAACCAAATCCCAAATTTTATTATTATAGAGAATTACAGCAACATGCATTTCTAAATTAGCTGGAGCTTTGGAGAAAAAATGTTCTCGAGAGGTTCATAAAATGCCTGTTAAATCTTTTTGGAAAATCATATTTACCTGCTAATATCATTCATGCATTTGCATCGCAATTACATCTACAAAAATATCCAACACAGCTTGAATCACTGTAGAGTTATGGGTGAAACAAACTAAAATGTTCTAACCAATCAAGTTAAAGGCTGGTGAAATAACAGAATTCAGTTGCTCTCTACAGTCACATCTTTATATGTTTGACGAACTCCTTGTGTATGAAAGCTTGTTGTATTTAATGAAACAGAAAACACAGAGAAAAAAGGTGATTGTTTTTTGCAGACATGCAATGCAAGTGAACTGTATATTTCATATTTCAAAATAATGATTGAGGTTTATAAGTGTGTGGATACTTTCTTAATATATGAATATCTTTAAACTGCTGCCCTCCTCCTCCTCATCTCTTCATATTCTCCCTGCCATCCCTCCCTGACCACATCTATCATTGTTCCAACCCAGTTGAGATTAAAACCACGCCCACTCCTGTAGGACGACAGCCTCGACAGAGCGACCTTAACCAATACAGAAGTGGCCGTGGTTTCATCTGAACTGGGTTGGTAAAAACATAGATGCTTCCTGACTCTCTCTTGCTGCTTCAGCTGCCACAGCAGCTCTGGTTGGAGCCTAGAAGTTTTGCTCTCTTTTGGTCCAAACTGTACTGGCATCTCCACAGCCATTTTGCTCATTCAGCAAATACTCAGAACCAGTTGCTGTCAGTGGTTTTATAGGAGAGAGAGTAAGAGACAAAGGAATTAAGAAAGGAAAGATATTACCCATTTGAAATGGCACAAAAAAGAAAGGAAATCTATTTGCATAATGAACGCCTTGCAGCTAGTCTGGCACGCCCCCTAACAAAGCGAGGTAAAGGAGAGCTGAAGCTGACATTTCCCACACATACTGGAAGCTGGTGACCAATCACAACAGAGTGGGCCAGCTGGCCAATAGGAGCAAAGTGGGCTGTTTCAGGAGGGCTGCCTTAAAAAGACAGGAGTGGTGTTTCAGACAGAGGCTGAAAAGAGGAGCTGCAGCAATGGACATTATGAGGAAAGTGAAGTATTTTCTGAACATTAAATCATGTTAACCTTTTAAAGTAATAACGCAAATTATGAACCTGAGTAAGAACAATATGCCTTTTAAATGTTTTGGTGGTTTGCAGTTTCTCCCTACTTCCAGGCAGTGTCTGTGAATCACATGTAAACATGTAAAATAAATAGAAGTAAATCTATATGCAGACTATTAGTAATGGTTCCTCCACTGCTTACGGTATAGATTGAATAGCTAATAGTAGGTCAATTGACCCTGACCTACTTATGGAGTATATCCTTCAGGCTACTGGAAATGTGCTGCTTCAGCACTAGTGGAAGCAGTGTAGTGTAATTTACTTTGATGCTTCTCCTCTAAGATAGATGGTTATGTGTATCCATTGTAGTTTGAAATCTCTAAACGTACACCCTTCAGTTTGTTGTTTCACAGTCAGCAGCCTTATGCTGCGTTCACACCGAACGCAACACAACTTTTTGCGACATCCTAAACGCACGATTTGCACTGCGGGATCATTTATCGTACGTATCGCGCAAATAAACACAACCAGTAGAGAATTCGCCTGTTCTCCTCTGGAAGAAAGGAGGACTACTGGCTGAGGAGACACACTTCTGACACACTTTTTGTCTTACTCGTTGAAATCCTCTTCGCATCCCAATAGCCATCAATAAATAAAGTTGTCTGGAAAAAAAAGAAGAAAAAAAGGCCGGTGTCTGTGGCCCTGGCAGGACTGTTATAAACATGACCAACCCTTTCATTCTGTCACTAGCTGGCCTGCCTGCGCTCACCCTGCCCGTGCTCTTACAGCGACTGGAGTCTTCACAAGCAGGAGAGACATACACCGCTGAAGACAATAGCCAGAAGTTAGTGTGGAAGAGTCAACTTCTAGCAGTTATTAGTCAGTGCACGTTCATGTGTTTTGAGAACGCAGCTTTGACAAAGGGCCGATGGGAGAGGTGGGATGTAACGGTTGCATATAGTAGCCTGCTCTTTCTGTCTTGTCCAGGCTTACCAACCCTAGCTGGAAGTAACATGAACTAAAATGAGTTCAACTTTTATAAATGGAAGTTTTGAAAATTGGAATCTATATGTTCTGTGGCTTGGAACAATGAGTGCACAAAGGTTTGTAACTGGTGACCCCCCAGAATATCACATGGTTTTAATAAGTCTGTAAATAAAGTGTCTCTGTGACTGTTGTTAACATTGCTATGACTGCACAACATATAAAACTGAACAATTAAGTTAAACAGCTTTCTGCTTCCTGATCAGGCCTCTTCTTTGGCTGATGTTCACGGATCCTGTTATTTACTGTTTGCCACGTTACAGGCGATCCAGGTCACCTTTGGAGGTAAACGAGTAATAAATGGGTAAATATCTCACAACCACATTATTTCTTCTTGTATCAGATGTGGTCTTCTTCAAAAAAAGTTCTTGAATTGACAGCATACAACTAGAAATAAACCATATTTCTTGTATAATAGTTATAACAATGGCACAAAAATGTATAGTTGACATTGAGGGTCCTACTGAGTCACACAAACATAATGCTAGTGCATGGTCAGGAGCTGTTTCGCTGTTGTTGGTCACTCTGATTCTGAATACGTGAAACTGACGGATTCTGCTTTCTTCAGCCCTCTCCTCTGGTCTTCATGGTCCATCCTCAGTTAGAAACAACAAAGTGAAGTGAGGGCGGCCAACATGGCTACATGCTAATAATAGAAAACTTCACGAAAACACCCTTCACATATGATTAAGGCAGATAATTAGCCATGAGCAAACTGTTTCTCAATAACACGCCTGCCTCGCCGTCAGCTAAGCGAGCTCTGAGACGCACCCTTTGGTTCCCTAATTATTTCCTTTAACCCGCTCAGCCCTCTTTCACCTCTGGCTGGAGCCTATTTGATGTCTGGCTTTCTAGGCAAGCACCACGAAACAAAGACCCAAATCCCTCCACCCCCACTCCAACCAGATTCATCGCGGCTTAGTGGGTCTATTCAAAGAACATGCCCCTGGTTAACAAACTCAGCAAAGTTAAGGAAACTTCCTGAGGCTTACACACAAGCCCTGAGAAGTATTATGATTATGATATTGTGTTCACCCACAGCTACACACAGAGAAGCTCCTTTGCTTTGCCAGGCTCTGTTTTACAGCACCAACTGTTGAAAGGAGGGAAAAACCTGGAGAGGTGCACAAAGGGAGACAGTGAGTCCTGCTGAGCTCTTGGGAGGAAGCAGTGCACACACTGTACAGACAGGCTGCGGAGACGTGGGATTGCACGGTAGTGGAACGCCATGAGACAATGAGGCTTGGTAGTAGGAGAATATCCTCTTGGAGTACCTCTACCCTCTACTGGATGAAATGTGTTATATCATATAGGGATGGTTTTCACTCCTCTCGAATATCAAGAGGCGGAGCATCTGCATTTGTGTGGGTATGTCAGAATGTCACAGTATTTATAAAACAACATTTGGTTAGAAAAAATTGGACCATGAAAAATGTCATTATGTGTGAAATGTACATATTACAGGACTTTTGAATCTCTCTGCGACTTTGCATTGGTGTTCATTTGATAGTGAACATAATATAAAACAGAGGTAACATATGAGGCCTGCAGATCATTACCCATTGGCTGCTGAACCACAACCCCCCCCTTTTTTTTATTTTTATTCTATTATTTATTTTTATTTCTCACTGACACCAGTATCTCTCCACATAAATACATTTGGCTTGGCTTTATTTGTCATGGAGAATTCTAAAACCAGTATAAAATAATAAGAATTTTGTTTTTGTTAATATCAAATAATGGAACTTTATGAACGTTTTATCTTTTGAGAATCTAAATCTCTCTTCATTCTAATGTGTGATGTTCAAAATGTTTTATTAATCACTGTGTATTGTTTTATTGATTGACCTTTCCTCTTTGTGCTTTCATTGATGTGACAATTGGTTACACTACTCTCATAAACCTTGTGTTTGCAAAATACATTAGAAGTAGTTTTTATTTAACCACTATTGTACATTGTCACACAAATGAAAAACATTGTCATACTATCACTGCACATGAGAGAGAAATCACCCAGCTATGGCAGCCGTGCCAAAAGGCACACGTTAAGAGGAGTCATTTTAGCAACAATCCATTCCAGGCCAGGCTAGGCCAGGCCAAGTACAGGTGGGATTCACAGGGCACAGCGGTCACATATATCCTTCTAAGATGTTTGTCCTCCACTAAGTCTGTAATCACAATGCTCTGAGCTGGCTCCTTAGAGCTTCATCCTTAGCTGTCGGCCTGGTCCGGATCAAGTATTTAGTACGGTTTATCAGGGATCACATGCTGCTGACGGGCAGGTTAGCCGCAGGAGGACCAATCCTGCTGAAGGTGATTAAGTACCTAAAGAAAGGCTGGGTGAGAGGCATAAGACAGCTAAGTTCATCATTTTGCACGCTCTATGTAGAGCCCATGATTGGATCAAACATAACACAACCTTGCATCTCATTGACTCCTTCCGTCCTACGTTAGGGTTAACCCTAACCCTAACCTCAGCATGTCTATGGCCGTACCCTCGATCTAGTTCAAGCATTAAGTGTGCCTATCCAGAATCTCGGTAGTGGCATTCATTCATCAGATCAGTGACGCACTGTCTTTACCCCTTGCTCCTCTGGCATGCTCCTAAATCGCCACTACCTGGAATTCATGCCTGCCGTACTACGCCTACCACTTCCGAGCTGCTCAGTGTTTAATGCCACCTGCAGGCATCCTCTGGACTCTTCAGCTCCCTTTAAGATCAGGAAACCCACAGATAAAGAGAAAAAAAAAACATTGAACGTGAACAGGCATCCAATGACCGTCTCAGAAACATCTTATTGTCTAGACTGAAATAGATAAATAATAAAAATATTTATTTCTTTGTTGTTATTTATTATTTTTGTAAAATGCCCACAGACACGGGGCTACACGCTGGACATAGAAACATATTTGATACAGTTGGAGCCAGTGTTTTATCCAAAATAGACTTTGTCACATTTATCCTCAAGCAAGCTAAAATTCCACCATTAATAAAAAAATAAATAAAAAACTTTGCTCCGCTCTTGGAACTGTACTTAACAACCTTTGGCCAATGAAAAAGTATTATCTTAGGTCCTGGAAAAAAGTTGTCCTCTCACAACTGCTGAGGGCAACAAATGATTTAATACTGTCACTGGACTCTGGAAACTATGTCTTAGTTTGGTTGGATCTGTTTCTTTTCATACAGTTGAACATGCCATTGTCTTGGAGTGCCTCAGACATTGTGTAAGTATATCAGGGCTTGACTGTTTTAGATCATGATTGAGATACAGATCAGTAAAATATGGAGCTGAATTATTAAATACATTTTGGTAAATATATTTTCTTTGCTAATGTTATTTTAATATTTGCTGTTTATTTATTTTTTTACAATAACAATAAAAATCTTTCTATAGAGAACTATACTAAACCTGGGCTATTCAGTGCTTCACACAAGCCAACAACTTCAAAACAAACAGATCATGAAAACTATTTCTTTACACAGTGATAGGCAAATAAAACAAATACAACCAATTACAGGTTTGTTGAGAAACAAGAATTTTTACACAAAATGCAATAAAACTTCAAAAAAGTATACAAGTCAAATAAGAAATCAACAAGTAAAATCAGGAGAAAATCTCTTAGAAGTAGAGATTTTAAAGAGGTCACTGCTTCTGGTGACCTGATTTCCTCAGGCTAAAGTTAATTTATGAATTTTAACATAATTTCTCTCTGTAAAGCACTTGCCTGTGTTCTTACATGTGCTCTGTAATTTATTGTTAATTTAACTTCACGTGGTAACAACAATTGCTGCAACCTGTTCCCTCCGTTAGTAAAATAAAATGTAAACACATTTACAGTGAGACTGAATTAATGTCTTCTCTTTCTTTTTAATTGTCTTCTAATCCTATTTGCCATCCAAAGCTGTCGTAAGAGGCAGTGAAGTCAGTGAAAGAAAAACAGTTAAAACAGTGAACAGACCACAACACATTCAAATGACAAAACTGACAAATACCTCTATTGAAATAACAATAATTGTATATGCTGTCGATTTCAATCTCACTCTAACCCAGCACATCTATATCTGTTGAATTCTGACACAAGCACGAGCACTAAGTGCATAATATTAAGTCCCCTCAGATCTCATCAGGTTGTCACACCCTCCACCCGGCCTGCACCCTCCCTTTCTCTCCCTCTCCCTCTCCCTCTCTCTCTCTCTCTCTGAGTGGGATTCTCTGAGGGGAGAGTGGAGACAGGTGTTCTGTTGTCACAGCCGAGCCCCAGCAGCTGAATCCCATCCTGGATTCGACACCTGTACAAATACCCAGCTCTGCCACTACCACCCTGTCAGGTCAAACCTCCTGCTCAGTCAGGCTGGGTTCAAGCCACGCTAAGCTCATTGAAGTTTAGATTTTGCTTGCAATGAAAACATCACAGTGTTGTACGACACTGAACTGATAAAAACTGATATTGGGAAATTTAACTATACTATAATAGCAATATTGTTCACATGAAATCTTTTGAAAGAAAATAATTCAGAGATTAACTTGGCCTTTCAAAATACTTTCTATAGTACAGGACAAAAGAGTATCCTTAAAACCAAGATCAATCAATTATAGATCAATCAATCAAATTCTATTTGTAAAGCCCATAACCACTAATCACAATTTGCGTCATATTGGCTTCACAGGATGTGACATCATTTTCCATTTACCCTTGACAAGAGTGAAGGAAAACTCGGGTCTCTTGGGTCAAGTACCTGAGGTGTAAAAGCCAGCCTTGCCCTTGCTATACAACAAAAGTAAATGTGGACACCAGGTGCCCTTACAGCAGGTGTTGGATTACTGGGCCAGGGTTGTGTCCTGAAAGGCCGTGTGGCCTGTGTCCTGCAAAGTGAGCCAACAGTAAGAGGACTAAGCACAGGTAAGAAAAGGTAAACTTAAGGATTTAGGTCCTCAGCCCCGACTCCAAAGAGTCTTAGCAGGTGATTTGTGGCTCATCCCCTCTGGGCTTAGGCTGTGACGATCTGCCAAAGCCAGACCATCAAATCAGGTGTCTACTTAACGCAGCACAGCCAAGTTGATCAGGGAGATGGCTGAAGAAAGGGTCACACATCCTGTTAGTGGAGCTGTTTGAAAGGGTATTTAAAGGGTGATCCCATTACGTTGGATTGAAAACTGCATAATGTGTTCCAAAACAGGGCCAGGAAGGATTCTGACAGCAGCTTTTGGCAGGAAACCTTTACAGGACATATGCTAACGTGTATCAAGCTTGTTTTCGTTATGCAGGAGGGAGTAAACTGCAGTGGTCTGAGGGCATGATTAACAGATGTCATAGAAGCCAACAGCAGTTTATAAGACTTTCAAATTGTCTGAGTATTTGTACTGATCACACTTAATCTTTGTTCCAGAATGTTGACGTGGGAATGAACAACAAACAACTCAAGTGATCTCAGATGAGGTGTTCCTCTGATTACAAGCTTATTCCACTGGGAGAGATCCACATCTGCAGGAATGATCATAGTATGCACCAAAAATGTGAGAAGCTGCTTTGTGACGTGGTTTCACTTTGTTGTTGTTTTTCCAGCTTTGTAGCAACAGAGTCTGCAAAGGGCAGACAAACACTGGTTTGTAGTATTGGAGGGGCCACTGTCTGCATTCTTGTCCAGTTGGCACATGTCCTCTCATTGAACATTGTTCATCTCTGCTCTAAAAACAAAACTATACTTCCCTCATCTATGAGGCTGCAGGAATCTACATGACATACATTGTGTCAGTCAGTTGTACTTGATCAGGTCCTTCAGACTCATTGTTTATTATTATGCCACAAATTAGGTCAAAAATCACTGTTCCAACCACATATAAACGCACAAATGTTTTATCTGTTCCACATGGCAACGCTCAAAGAGCAGAAAGTCTTCTGTCGTAGAGAGGATGCAATGAAACATACACACACTTTATTTCTCCTTGAGGGCATTATTGGTGATGCACTTGTCCACAATCAGTGACATTGGTCTAACGCTCTTATCTCTGCCCAGAATGTATGTTTCAGAAAGTTACAAAAAAAAGATGCTGTTAGACAATCTAGTGCGCACTTTGTATAAAGCACACTGAGGCCTTCTCACTTTGGTGTTCCACATATAAGTGTTTTAGTTGTTTAGCTCTGGTAAAATCAACCATGTTTGAAAAGGTTGTAGAATTTTTGAAAGCTCATAAAAAAGTAAAAACACAGATCAGATCTGCTCAAACCGGACAACTCACCAACTCAAGGGCTTTGGCCTCTTATGAGTGGGACAGGTAAACTGTGGTGTTTGTCATGTCAACACAGCAGTGAGCATCTGTGTGCTTCCAGTTCTATGCTGCAGGATAACAGGACTGTTTGAATGTTACCACAGTCTTCAAGAGGTGTGTCTTCAGTGTAACAGTCTTTTTAGAGCATGACACGTGTCACACGTGTGAATCTGCCATCCGTCCTTTATCACCTCAAGTGTTTGTTTGGTAGCCTTTGGCTTCTATCATGAGACAGAAGAAGCCAAACAAGCTGCGTGATTATCATCACCAGGGCCAGGAAGGGTGGGTAATGGCATGCCCCATATCTGCCTTGGAAAAACATCCGTTCACCCTGCGAACACACCTTTTTCCCTGAGGTTTCTACAGAGCAGAAGCAAAGATGCACGAGATTTTACCTGCTTCAACACTTTCAATTGTTGATTTCTCAATCATTCGAGACGAGGAGTCAGATGAGAGGGTGTGGCATGTGAGGAGCTGCTTTTACTGATTGCTTCAGTAGCACAAGCACAGGGCCATGGTTTGCTATCACTGACACTCATCTTTCAGAGACACATACAGCCCAAACAAAGACGAGCAACATCTGTGATAGCATAAACAACATCACGACATAATTACACAATCAGGAAGTTGACAAGACAGTGTGTCTGCTGCACTACGCCACTGTGAGTGCAGTTTCCCTGAGGGGCATCCACACAGATAAACGTCTGGCTGGGCTGGGTGATGACAGTAGAGATAAGAACTTGTGGAAGACTTACTCAGCTCCACCGTTAAAGTTATATGTAAATAGCACACATAAGAAAATAAAGTATTAAAATGTAATCATTATGCAGACAGTATGGCCCTTACTTTGTTATATTACTGCATTATTTTACTGTTGTAGCTGGATGAGTTTGAGGTAACTCTATACTTGTATTTGATATGCTGTGTGGTGGTGTGTGTTATACTGCAAAACAATATATTATATTCTATGAAGAGAAGAGCATTTTAACCTGATGCTAACTTCATGCTAATATTTTCTTATTAGCATAAAGTGATTTTTAAAAAGGTCAATCAACATAGTACTTAATGTAACTGGTTATTTTTCATCACTGATAAAGAACTTTCCACTCTTTTCCATCGAGTATTAACAATTGAAAGGGAAAATTAAATGTGGAAGGTATCTGTTAAATTTGAGTAACATACACTTTCAATTATGTACATCTGTGAAGAATATTAAGTAGAGACTCAGCGTTGCTAAGACAACACCTCCCACAACATCCTGTTGTATCTGACTGACTTCACAGCTCTTAATCGCTCTCATAAACATTTTCACTTTAGCCATTTGTCACCTTTGCTTTGCCAGCAGCATGGCCTAAAAAGGTAAAGAGAGCTGGTCTGTCCAGCAATTCAGTCCAGACGTGGAGAACACACAACTTGCTGTGTGGATGTTTATTGTCCTGGGAGGACATTCCCTCATAATATTGTTGACCACATGACCTTTACTGCAGCTTCACTATCAGGCTGATGTTTATATTTGTGCACATGAAAATCTGTAACAAAAACCTTAACAATTTTGTCAAGTAATGATGTCATAGTCATTGTCATGGATTTAAGATTGATGGTAACTGAACATTGTACAACTCCACAGTAATGCAGACAAATGTATGCGTCTTTTGTAAGTGTCCATTAACCTGTTTTACACTATTACGTGAAATAAGTATTGATTGTGTGGGAAATGATTAGTACAGTGATCCGTGACCTTCCATTTTTCAAAGTCACTGAATACAAAGACTTGACTGCAAATTAACGACTTCTGTCAGATTGTCTTTCCTTTCAAAGCTCGTTTTTTCATTAGCACTCGTTGCCGTTAAAAGGCCCAAGCTGGATGAGAGCCAGCTGGCAAGCAGGCTAAGAGAGCAAACATTGCACTTTTATCCAAACCTGTGTGCAAACACACACACACAGACAGACAAGCAAACATGTGTGCTCAAACACAATTGAAAAGGTGAGAGGTATAGAGCTCTCCCTGGCACCCACAGGCCCTGCTGCCAGAGGATCTGTTCAAGGTTCCAGCTCCACTCCCTTGTTTTTTCTGCTGCCTATTATTGTTGCTTCTGCGTGTGTTTGTCTCACCGCAGTGTCAAAGTGTGTGCTCACTGTAATTGAGAGTAAAGAAGGATGTTTTAGTTGGATGACTTTATCATTTGCTTTGGGGAATCGTTTGGCTTGTATGGCTCAGGAGTTGACACCCATAGTGACATTACGTGTCAGTTTGTCACTCGGTCACAAGCACTGCAGTCATCAAAGCTATGATGACTGTTACAAAAACTACAGTATTATATACAGTACGAGAATAACTAATGATGGAAGAAGAATAAACAGCGTC
Organism: Hippoglossus hippoglossus; assembly: GCF_009819705.1. Taxonomy (NCBI): domain Eukaryota; kingdom Metazoa; phylum Chordata; class Actinopteri; order Pleuronectiformes; family Pleuronectidae; genus Hippoglossus; species Hippoglossus hippoglossus. Next base: position 18,935,824 of record NC_047163.1, on the reverse strand, counting down.
TGGACTCTCAGTGTTTCAATAATCTTAAAATGAACTGGACGATAACTCATTAGACTATAGACTCCACTTTACACACAGCACAAAATGGTGAAACGCGCAACACAAGTGTGTTAAACACTTGTCATTTTACCATCAAGTCCATCTGAGCTCCCTTGGGTGGGATGGGATTACAATGAGGTGGGGTCAGGTGCATTGCTGATTGTAATCTTGAGGCAGTGGAAAGTAACCGACCAACGAAAACCTGGTCTGAGTTCAGTGGTGCAGTATTTCACTGTTATATCGCAGGGGGCATATTACGCTCAAATTCAGTTTTGTAATTTTCATTTGTGTTATTACTTGAAAAGGTTTACATGCTCTAATGTTCAGAAGACACTTCACTTTCCGCACACTGTCTTAGCTCCTGTCTCTTTACGGCCCCCCCCTCGATGAAGCCCTGTCTGCTCTGATTGGCCAGCTGCTCCACTCTCTTGTGATTGATTAACCACTTCCAACGCGTGTAGGAAATGTCGTCTACCGCTCTCACTTTAACTGGTTTTGTTCGGGGGTTTGCCAGACTATCAGCTACAGGTGTGCATTACGTTAAACGAAGAAAAGTGGATTTGGACACAAACTAAATGCACTTTCCGGCCAATCAGCTTAGAAGGTTAAAATAGAGTGTTTATACTTTAAATGGCAAACCTTGCATGTCTTAGTAGTTTTGACCCCATGACTTGTACAAATTGGGATAATGGCTCTTCTCCCAAGACGTGTGTGTGAGGTCACATTCATGCAGAAAGTGACAGAAGTAGTTGTGTGAAAATGAAAAATGCCGGTGGGGAGAGAAGTTCAAACCCTGTTTTATTTTTCACAGCTGCTGCATAAAATGGGTGTGAAGGCTGGATCGTCCTTTTGTAAAGTTATAATTGTCAACCGCAGTCTCCTCCATTTCCACAAGGTAAAGTCGGAGGGCTAAACAACACCAGGAAGTGAATGTGATGAACTATTAGCTTTTCTGGAACGTTGACATGCACTGATGCTGCCAAATAGGATAGTGCTGTGTCCTAACAAGCTGAAGCACGTCACTAATGGACATCAAGATGCCATTGATGTATGGGCTTTAAAGGTGTTTTGAGACTCAATGATATGGCAAGAAAAACCAAGTTTTACATACAAATCCTGAAATTAAAGTATAAATTCATATAGATATAATTATATACAATGTCAAAGGGTGACTGGAGGTCATCAGTGATGCCTTTTTGTCAACAAACAGGCACGAATGCTAAAAATCATAGCTAAGCAATCACAACATGTGAGTCTCAGAGAGGAGCTCTGGTGATGTCATCACTTCTCGTGGCTTCTCGTCAGTGGCACCGTGAGCAAAACACACCAGTCTGGCTATAATCTATCTCAAATGTTTATGTGGTGGACTAAAGCAATGCCATAATAGTAAATGGTTTCAGAACAAGCCCAGGCTCAGCCCGGGTGCTACTCCTCAATAAGTCAGCAGCACACAGAGCGGTGGCCAGTCTTATTCTGCTAACTCGTGTTGTTATTGCTTCACCCTCGGGGATACCCGTGTTGGTTTAGGCTCAGAAACGCTCCCCTCGGGTCATTTTGAATGGTGTCTTCGTCTGGGGACTCTCGGCCATCTCGTCAACTTGTTTCAACATTCTGTCATGACTTAATTCCAGTAGCAGTAAATCTGTTTGGACGGATTTGCAAAACAAAAGTGACACAATGAACTGAACGATGGGGGTGCCCTGTTGTCTCTGGACGAGCCGGTTACTGAGGAGAGCTTTGTTGGGATGGCAAATGAGCAGAATTAGCTTAAGAAACAGATGCCTCTTTATTGCTGCTGACACAACAGACATCAGGGTAAAACAACAGCCAAAGCTGTGGCTGTTAGGTGGCTGACACACGACTCACAGCTTAATCACATGAGTCTCTTGAAGGCAAAGTAGAGAAACAGTGCCCCGGTCTGTCCACTGTGAGTAAGACAATTGGGATGACTTGATTCTCTGCAGGGCAGCGTGTCAAGGGTAACAAGGCTTAAAGACTCAAGGAGGAGGAGGGCAAAGGCAAAGACAGCACGTCTGCAACACCTTCGTGTCACAGAAAAAGGATTATTAGGTTACCCCATGACCAGTATACACAGATGCACGCACACAGAAATACAGACTGCCCTATTAGGTGGAGACATAGCTGTTATAAGCACAACAGGGGTGCGAGGGGCTTTGTCCCCCCCAAAACTGGGTCATGATTGAACACCACAAGAGGAGAGAATAAAGGAAACAGCATACAAATTGGCGGTGGGGGTGGGTCCTTGTGTTCTCTAACACTGTCACCTGCCCACCCTCTTTACACAGGGCTGTGTTTGGCTGACATTTCACACAGCTGAGATGAGACTAGCTTAAACCTCCCTTTGTGTTTCTGTCAATAATCATGTTTGCACTCTCATGAGCCTATGGCTTTAGCTCTGGTAAGTTATTTGCTGCTGCACCTCTGCCACCTACATGACTGACTGATGTATGACTCTGCTGGTACACAGGGATTAAAGTCAGCAGTTACTGACACGTTTTCTTCTCTCTGCTGACTTTTATCTCTTCATTCCGCCTCCAAGTCTTACAGTGTTTGATCAAATTGTGTCTTTAAAAACAGGATAACATAAAAGCAATGTTAATGAAAATGAAAAGAATGCTTGGAAGATCAGATTAGGACATCTTGTGATAGCAAGATAACTTTTATATTATAACCACAGGACTGCAAAACTTAACATTTATCAAATCTGTGCTTTCTAAGATCTGATTTCCATCTCATTAAACCTCTCTAAATATTCTATACGATATTAATTTCACATGATAAATTATTTTAACTTAGCTTTGGCACTACAGGCATGTTCTGTAGTTAAGTTTTCACACCGGAACATTTCAGTCCCATATGAGAGAATTACACAAGCAGTACAGAAGACATTGGGAAACTGTTGTTTACGTTGAGTTCTGTTCACCACTTGGTCGTGTTGAGAAGAGAGACTCGTATAGTTTATAGAAACAAACATCTATCAAGTCTGCCGGCTCGCTCAGGACACCCTCTGCTACACAATGTGATGTTCCAGTTCTTCCTCATCTTCTACTGGTCTGTTTGAAAATCGAATAAAATAACTAAGGTTGTGGGAATGAACAAGCAAAGTAATAATAACAAGTTTTAGTTTTTGTTATTATAGCCAAGAACAAATCTAGGAGGGCTCAGATGTTAGCACTGTGTTCATAGCCGGCTGCTACCTTCTTGTGTGGCGTTCCCATGTTCACCCTGTATCTTTGTGGGTTTCCTCTCTGGGCTCCAGTTCCCTCCCACAGCTCAAAAAGGCCTTTGGTTAACTGGAAACTTGCCTTTTAGGTTTTACTCTGATCGTGAATGGTTATTAATCTTTATATATGGTCTATGTGTGACAGACTGCCTTCCTCTGATGGTCTTTCTCATACTACCACAAGAGGAAGTCAGAAATATTCAATGGACAGAGGTGTTACTGAGTTGTTGAATATAATTTTTTTTATTTCTGTATATATTTCCTCACCTTGTGTTTTATAGTGTATCAAAACCCTGTCTACACAATTATGTTCCAGCTGCTTTCCTCATTCACATTTTGCTGCTATATAGTTTTACTTAAGTATGTTTTTTTCATGCTGGACTGTTACATTTCTTTGTTTTTAATATTTTTACACTGCTGTATTGGTAAATAAGATATCTGAATACATCTTCCACCACTGTCCAGAAATTTGTCACACAGCTTCATGAACATTATGAATGTTCCAGGTCCAACATACAACCGAAGTAATCACCTCCTCCAGTTCCAACAATATTGACTGGTCAGCCATGTCACCAGTCCATCACTCAACTTGGGCCATGATCACAGTTTTTTCCCTCACCTTGATCATAACCACTTAAAGTAAGTTGAAAATCAACCATGACCTAAACAAAAGAGACTTGTTTTATTAATGTGAGCTTTGCATGACATGCAATACAGTAAATGTCCTGGAGTGAATTCAAATTGTGTCTGCGTGGCATGTGTCCAAAAACCAGCAAGCCATGAAGATATGATCAAATGTTGTATTTACATACCACAATTGCAACGTTCCAGGTGTGTGATTCCACTGGGAGACCTTCTCTTACTCCTGTCACCTACTGTCACTACTATTTCAACTATTGTCAAAAATATAACTAGAATGTCACTCAGTAGAGCACATACCTCCTCCGAGGCCCAACAGTCCTCTTATCAAACCACTTCTAAGTTAATTATATCCTGTTTTTATTTGGATCTGCATCAGATTACGCACACTCATAAATATCAGTTCCCTAAACATGCAAAAAAACCACCCATCAAGATCCATGAATTGTCAAATCAATGAAAATGTTGAAAAACGCCCGATCCCACAATGTTATAGACAGTGAAACAAAAGGTTTCGTGGGGTTGGGTTGAGAAAAACAAACCGCAGATGATAACATAACCTCCTTATTTTTACAGGGTTCAGAGAATCATACAAAGCAGAGATGAAAAGAAGAATTACTACCTCAAATGATTACATATGATTGACAGACCATCCAACCATCCTATAGAACTAGGATTACGCGTCCTGAGGATGGTGGCAGAGATCTAATGCAGGTCACATCATGTAACTCATGACCCACACTCATGGTCCCAGTGAGCTGCGATGGGTTAAGTGATGGGTTAAGGGGATAAGACCCCCACATTACTTCAAGCATGTATTGATGAGGATGGATGGCCGTCAAAAGATTAAGGCAAAGAAGCAGGACAAGAAAAAAGTAAGTGCGTAATCTCACTCATTACACCTGACCTTTGGTTGAATTTCTTTGATCTGTTTGGAAAAAGCTCTCATTTGCTCCGACCTCAACTATATTACATTCACGTTCATATCATTGTGGTTGTATCTGTGGACTGAAGAGAGAAGTGAAATTTCTGTCAAACCTGATGCTCCAGCTTTAATATGAGAGCTGGTTAAATGTGGCCCTTGCAGTAAAGGTGCAACATAATCTTAGAATTTTTTTATAATGTCTTTGTTGACAGAGAAACTACTGCATTAAAAAGCACTGTGACTTACACTGGTGTGTGCATGTTGTGAAATAAAAAAGTCTGATTTTTATAACATATCTAAAATTGATTTTAGATTGACAGAGACCAAAACACGGCACTGTGATTATTATTATCATTATTATTATAATTGTTTTATTGGGCTGCTATCTTGATGACATCATCTCTTGTGATGGATGGCACAGTAACTGTAGGTTGAAAGCTTTGGAAACTGTTAGTAAGTGGATCTTCATTTAGATTTTCTTGTCAAACTATTTACAAAGTCAGGAATGAGCTTAAATTAACTGTCAACGATACATCTAAATTAGTATTGGCTTTACCCAGATCTCCCTCATGAGCAGAGGGCAGTGAGCAGTGAGCCTTGTCATTTCTCACAGGAAAAAGCTGTGATCTTTCATGAAAGTATAGCAGCATAAACACAAAAGCACAAGTAGTAATCCATGCTTTCATTTCCAAACACACACAAAAAAGGCTGTAAGGTTTGTTGAGTACATTTAGAGAAAGTCTACAAAGTCAGGAGGGCGAAAGTAAAAAGAGATGGGCTTTGGAACTGAAGAAACAATGAATCAGAGAAGCAACTTTGAGCGGCACCTGTTATGGAGCAGGAGAACCAAGGTGGGGGAATAGAAGGGACAAAGGCTGAGCATTATGCTGCTGTTATAAAGAGCAGGCAAGCCTGTTTGCTTTAGAGGTGTTGTCCTGGTTGCCCCAGCCGCTGTGTATCGCGGGACGCTCGTGGCTTTTGTTTTCTGACACGAACAGGGGGTGTTGAGAGCAGGCGGTGAACACTGATGCGTGACTGAACTCCTATTAGTGGTAGAGGTGGGACAGTTTTTAGAGGACACCTGCAGGCTCAATGATTACTTAAAGAGCAGCATCAACATGTGTGATGGAGTTAAACTGATGAGGTTTTCTGAAAAAAGGTTATGATATCACTATGAATGAAAGCATAATGTTTTATTCTTGTCCAGCAGGAAGACCTGACGTACACACGACGCTGGGTCTCACCATCATCGCCTCACCAATTAAATAATTGCATTGTGAAAGTGGAACAAAAACATTGCAACCTGCTGTTCAGAGCAGTGTGACGTCTGAGGGATTACTTTTATCATTTTTATGACTGTGAATCCGAATAAAACACGATAGCTCCCTTAACAGCAAATATATGAGTCTGAACCCAGATCCTGAACCTGAATATTAGAATTGTCTTAAAAGTGTGTGGGTAAGTTTGAGAACAAATATAAGCGACTAATTTGGTTTTTGGTTAATCATTTGATAATTTGATTTATAAATGGTAAAAGATTAAACCAGGATGACATCTTCATATGTCTTGTATTGTTCCACCAACAGTCCAACATCCCAAAATATTCACTAATACACTTTATACAAAATAGAGAAGCAGCAATTATTCACAGTCGAGAAGCTGAAACCAGAAAATAACTTTACTGATCAATTATTAAACTAACTATTTCAAGTCTAATTCCCTGTACATAAAATTCTGTAAATGTCATGTCACGTGTGAGTAGTGAAAGCTCTTCATTGCTTTAGGCACTTGTTCACTTTTTGTTGTCTATGAGGGATGTTACGAGAATCGATACCTCAGTACCAAGTCGATGCCAAAATTCAAAAAATGTCACGATAGTCAAAAATCCTAGAGGAAACACTTAATGGTCTGTCACTACTACAGAAGTAACCTACTGCTTGCAGCCTTGCACTCAAGTATATAGGTGTGTGTGTGTGTGTGTGTGTGTGTGTGTGTGTGTGTGTGTGTGTGTGTACATTGCGTGTGCAGCCTCTACTGTTTGTCTACAGTGATTGAGCTACACCTGATAACTGAAATCTCACAATTTTCCTTTATGCCACTGTTCTGTTTTATAATGATAATAGTATTTAGCCACTGTAGTTTTGTGTATGTCCAAATATTTGTATAAAGGAGTGTGTGTTGAAGTAAATGTGATATATTGTTTTTCTGCCTTGGTATCGAATTGGGTATCGGGAATCGTGGACATTTCATGGTATTGGTCTCAACTCCTGAATTCTTGGTATCGTGACAGCCCTACTGTCTATATTGTCGCACAGTAATCAGAGTACAGATGCATTTCAGCAAAAACTAGCCACACAAATACAAATAAGAGGTAGAAAACATAAAGAGGGAAATTCAGAGTTCCTCACTAAGTTCCACTGTTGTCTATCAGTCCACACCTCTGTGTCAACCTGCCAGGCCGTCAACAATAAAACAGGATTCATTCAAACTTCAAACGAAGGAGGAGGCACATGTGTGCACACACACGCAGGACCTGTATTCAACACTTAGGAACCCTTTTTAAAATCTGAGCTTTTGCATTCAGCCAGCACTCCATTATAAATCAGAGAAGCTGCTGAATGGCCGACGTGGAGCACAGAGAAAGTGGAATTAACCTGTTCAAACAGAGATGGGTTTCGAAGTGTCATTCCCACGGCAAGGTGTGCCAGCGAGCTTTGAAAGTGTGATGAGTCAGGACAAGCTCTCGGGTCTGTTGCCACAGAATTAAACACTGAGAGTGTCCTGTTTGATTTTGAGAGCTCCTGTTCTTAAATAGTCTTGTCTGTCATCACCTACAGATTCCACTAAGAGGCCAGAACAAAACACTCTCTCGTCATAACTCTGTTGGGATTTTCCTAAATTATACAAATTATTGTGTATAGTGAGAATAGGTGTGAGATTATTGGAATGAGGAGGATCTAATATGTTGTAAAAACTACAACACTATAGGGCCAATGCTTTGTCCAGCCCGGCATCTGTCAGGAGCCTCTATTTGCATGAAGAACACACGTTGCGTTTTTTCATTCCTGATCAAATCCCTTGAGGCTGTGGCCCTCAGGGCCCCCACACGTTTAATATTTACACAGCTCTGGACCACCAACAGCTCAGCACCTTCACTCCTCCCATTTTTCAACACATTACCTTGTATATGTGTAAGTCCCAAACTCTTACTTAGCTTTCTGACAAGTAGCTATTAATACATTACCTTTCACCTGCACTTTGACAAAAGAAAGGCAATCCATCATTTCAGGGGAGAAAAGCCGGGAATTTAGCAGGGGCTGAGTGAGTAGTTACATGTTTGATCTGCTGAAATGTTTGCAGAAGGATCCCCAAATATACGAGTGCTTAAGCATATCTGAGGGAGTTTCCCCACATCTGCCCAGTGTGAACAGCAACAGACTGAGAAAAGTAAACCCTGGAATCACAACTGTACTCTAAAATTTATATTATTGGACTTGGCGTTTTTTACAATGATTGCTTGTCCTAATTACAGTGGGGTCCAAAATCTGAGACCACTTTTGTTATAAGTATTGGTTAGGAGATTCGCCCTTGGTTATGAAAATTTAAATGCTTGGGTCATGATAGAAAGGTTTTGTTGTTATTTAAATAAACAAACACTGAATGTTGTAATTTGATATAGTTGATACTCGCTATCTCATTGGATGCACTACCAACCCCCTGATCTCCACAACCTTAGTTTTGTTCTAGCAGCATTTTCTTACAGAATCTTAAGCTGTTTTCAGACATGAACTCCAGAGAATGTGCACAAATTATAGAATAATGAAATAGAAAACATTTTATTACTCCAACTGGACAAAGTGTCTTAGTATAGTATCTGACCAGTACCTTAAATTACACTCTCCCATCTTGTGGGCTGTTTTTGGTAAGAATCAGTGACTGTTTTTAGGAGTTTTAGCCAAACTAGACCTTCAGGCACCTGGTGATTTACCACCTAATGGCAAGTGGAAGATTTTGTCTGTTTTTTTTAGTGATCTCAACATTAGACAATTCTCCACAGAGCCTTTGTGTGCAAATAATTCAGCATGCCCAAGTAGGATACAATTTACTTTTCTTTTTTGCGTCAGACCATGCTAATAGGAACGCTGTTAGAAAGCGAGGTCATCTCCCGGACCAAAACCGTGTTTCAAACCAAAGAGCTGTTCCCAAATGAGAAGCAAATGTTTCCCAGGACAGATTTACGAGACACCACCATTTAAGGCACGGCCAACTATGCAGCGCAATAAAACATATGGCGACTAAGAGCAGGTAGGCAGTGAAAAGATCAAGCTGTCAGGCTGCAGCGCTGTCCATGATGGTACGATTTTACTGTGAGGATCTCATAGATCTTTAGACAATATATGATTTCAGTTTGAGAGGTCACATTAACAAGCAGGACTGTCTGGTTTACATACTGTACCATATGCACTCACATTCTTAAAGCAACTAATCCTCCTTCTGAGGAATGTTTAATATGCAGGTGAAATGTTTCGTGAGCTCTGACTTCAGCCACAGACACATCACAGCATTAGTGGTTGTGCACAGTGCAGTGGCTCGCTGTACCTGACTATGGGAATTGGTGCAGGTTAGGGGATTCACATCACACTGTATATATATCAGTTAGAAGTTCTGTAAAAATGTTAACTGTCTCACACAGTCCTTTTATGTGGCTGCTGCTGTATCTGTGACTGTGACTGCTGTTACAAGACCATGGGGATGGCTACAGCTATAGACCCTGCTGTTGCTGTGATTATGGCTATTGTAGCAAGGCTGAATTTTCATTACTGTCTTGGCCAGTGCCCTTAGGTAATTTAAAGAGCCAAAGCCAATCACAATCAGCTTACATTAGCCCATGTAGAATAATACTTAACAGCAATAGGTACAACCATGCCACCGACACATCCGTAGTAATAGCCATAGCCACTCAGGCAGGTACTGCAGCTACATCTGTGCTTGGCTTTCTTTAAGAGCGAGACAGCATTGACTTCTGTGCAAATCCCTTAAGCGATATGCTAACATGAACCTGACACAGACCTCACATGGCAACAATCATTTTCCATCAGGAGCAACAGCAAAGATAGTATTACGTTGCTATTAGCACTGCCAAACCTGACAGGAAGAGCTTTGGGGAAAGGATGGGTCGGCAAAAAGCAACCCCACCCTAACTACAATTTAAAAATGCAATCAAACTGACAAACAATGTGGTCTTTGCTGATAGGTACATCACATGAGAGAATGTTCATTCAGTGATATTCATGGAAGGCAATGAGAAACCTTTTTTATTATTTTGGAGGACTTTTGAATAGAGTGCTAGAGACACTGAATTTGTATTTTTCAAAAGTGGTGCTTTGGGATAAATGATCAAATTGACATGAAACAAAAAACACCACAATGCTAACTTGTTGATGCAAAGCATATATAATGTTTACCATCTTGGTTGGACTCATTACATTTGCCAATTATCAAGAAATACAAAGTCTAACTGAGGCTGATGGGAACATTATTAGTTGTTTAGTCATACACCAAAGAATTGGACAAACAATCCTTGCAGTAAACTTTGAGATATTTCACAGGATTTGTTAAAACTGGAATTCATCCTCTGAATGGATATCTGTACCAAATTGCATGGCAATCCATCCAATAGCCCACACGGCCTTCCCTCGAGCCCTAAACACGCAGAGCAAGTATGAGGAAAGTGATATTTCATAATGTGGTCTAAATTAATGTTCTTAGCATAATTTAACTCTTACTTCTGTCCAGAGCACATCACTCAATGCTATCGACTGGTTTACGAGGCAGAGTCAGGCTTCGTATTCCATCCCCAATAAGGTAGTTCAACTATATTGATTGAAAAAAGGATAATGACATAGCTAATCACAAATCAATAGTTATTTCCTACCCCTCTGAGCTTTGTATTAGCAAATCAAAATTAGTTGTTGAAACGTGAAATGTAAGTAATGACCAATATTAATAAACTAGAGCACAGATTCATATATAAAAGGATCTTCAAATATGGATATGGGATGGATGTTCAACTTGATGTTCAACTAGACAAGACAACAACTACCAATCATACTACATGACCATGTACTTTACAAAGAAGTTAAGTAGTTTAATGGATCTGAGTTTCTTATCTCTGCCAGTGTTCTTCTATAAATTAGTTAAGAACGGTGCATAAATGGCTAATTGCTTGACTTTAATGCTCTCCTGCTGAGACCCTACTACAATATGCACAACTAAAAAGGCATCAGGCTTTTAGCTGACAAATGGTTGCCACAATCACACTTATAGAATTAACTAGCTTATGGTGTAAGAACACTAAGACGAGCCCAAACAATGGATGTCTATATCAAGATTAGTCAACTTACAAAACCACATAGGACGATTAGGTGTCTAATTCCACTAACCCTCTGAAATAAATCTGGGTTTATTATCCAAAGAGCTCCAAACCTATGACTCAAGCCAAGTTCTAACAGCTGCTCCAGTAGACAGATTGCTAAAGACCCTCTGCTACCAGATGATCCGGTCAAGCAATCCTTATCAGGCTACATACGCTTAAAGAAATCAATTTCATTAGCTATTCACTTAAGGCACTACACTGACTAAAGCTGTTTATTTCTTTTTAATAGGATGTGCGAATAGAGACAACGCTATCAAACAAGAAATATGGCATTGCCATTTTTTTTTTTGCTTTTCCAAATACACAAGAGTCATTTGCATGTTTCATTAAAAGTAACGGGGCATGCAAAACTATCTGTGCTGTCGTGAGCTGACGTTCCTCTTTTAGCATTTTCCCTTATCCATTTCGTTTTGATTTACACCTGATGTTATTCAGTGTGGCCTTTAAAATGTCCAGGTTTTAAATGTTACAGTCCAGTTAGAAATACAAAATAGAAATAGAAATAGAAATAAGAAATTAAAATCAACATTTAATGTGATATTATACACAGCAAGGATACCTAAAAACATCACATATTTTTGATACAATATTGTTATATGCGAACAGCAGGTTTGATTTTAATGTGAACCTTTGTATTTTAGTGCAAAATAATCTGCTTGTACTTGTAATCAGAAAATCGTTGTAAAGTAACATGCAGTGACAAGTAGTTTAGTATTTGACAAAAACAAAACACAAAATTATTGCATTTTTTGAACAACTGCCATGTAAAGAAAGGTGAAATATGACTGTGGATGATACTGGCTTTAGTCTCCACGTCCCTTTTTGTTTATAATTCCCGTTTAGTACTGGGACTGTCTCAAAGAACAGATTTGATTGTCCGTTTGAGAGCTCCAGTATTGTAGTATTGGCTGAATATTTATTGTTTCTGCTTTTGAAACAACTGATTTTTTATACCTATCATTATGATATAAATCCCATTAAAAGTAATGATACATTCTGTAAAAGCAGAAATCAAACCAAGAGTTAAGTTTAATCCATTTTTGTGTCAGCGTACAAAATAAGATAATTCATCATGTGCTACAAATAAATCAGTCATATGAAAATAATTTCCTTTGATATCCACTGTGGCGTGAAGATTTCTTTAAAGGTCACCATATTAGAACTGGCAAGCGTCATCTGTTCTATAACAAAGAACATTTATAACACACATGCCGTCCCATTATCTGAACAAGCGTAACAGTTTAATGTAGATGATTATGACAACTATGAAGATATGAAGGCAGGTGTTAGAGGGACGACAAGCAACACATTTTGACGCAGATACAATAAAAGATAATTGAAGAGGTGGGGTTATGACATTGAGGACTGGGACTGAGATTAACAGGTCAGAATGACAGTGGTCGATGATGCCAGTAATGTTGTTGTTAGTGTGTCATGTCCCACGCCAAGAGTGTTGGAGTCAGTTAACCTGGCTGCATGCAGACTGGAGTTTGGGTGTCTGGCAACGGCACCCAGACAGACTCCAAAGCTTTACATGCAATATGGTGTCTGTCAAATTCACAGCTGAACAGCAGGAACTTGAAACGCATCATGCGGGCCTCCAAAAAACATTGCGTCAAAGAGGTGGACCAGAGTGTTTCCCAAAGCCCCCGCAGCACAGAGCAGGGGGGCAGAGATGTGTGTTGGGCCGATGGGCTTTGTTAGATTCACACTGTGATCCAGATGGCCACAATGTTGAGACTCCATGGTAAGTCCATTATCAAAACTTAATGTCTGATGGAATTATTTGATTACATCCACAACTTCCCTTTGCTACAATTTTATGAAGATCTTGTCCCAGTGCAGAGTTATTTAACTGTTTTGCACATTAATTGTCATAGTTAACAAAGAGAGATGTGCATAAATAATGAGCAGATCTTAGGAAAGAAGTGGCAAGAGATGACCTGACAAAAGTGGCAATGTAATGAGATTTGTAAGGGAGCATGCCCTGCTGCTCCACTTCTACGTCAAATGATGATTCATCACATACATGTATTTTTATATGTATATCTGTAAACTTGTCTATTTTCGTGAATCATACATTTAAATGGGGAGAGTGTTGGTGTTCAGTTTATTTTGACCACCTATCAAAGTCTGAGCTTCCAAACATTTCTGAAAATAAAATGGCATGAAAACTGTGGTTCTGCAAAAATATTTCTATTCCTTTAAAATTTGTTTAGGTTAATTTGTTTTTCAACAACAGCAAAGTCCATATATGTGTATATTTATACAGCAGTCTCAGATTTAACTAAATCAATTTAACTAACTTCGCTCAGATCAGCATTTTAAAACAAAACATTCATAGATACAATTCGTATGATACAATTACTACTGTTAGATTTTTTTTAACAAGGTAGTACTAACATATTCAGTGGGAAAATTACCATAGGAAAATTACAATGTCTTAGTTGTTCATCAATCATATTTAAGATACATTTGTTTTGTCAAGATTCGAGGAGGATGAGAGTTGATTTGAAAGTCTAGAGTTTGGAAAGTTGCAGTTTAACCTGAATTGACCGGTCCATCGGGGTTAATCTTGTTAATCTGACAGGCCGCAGTGATAATCTCAACAGTGCTTGACGTTTAAAAAAGTCTGCTGGAACAAAAGGACAATACAGTTACTCCTGGTTACACCCTGCAACTGTAACGGTTTTGACTGTTGCAGAAATGAGATTTAAAGAGTCAGGATTAATTAACTGAAGAGCAGTCACGAGGGAAAAATATATTGATTAACTAAAAGCAAAGAAAACTGCCCAACACTAAAGTGAATATTTCTGTTCACCACAATAAAACAATACATTAGAGTGTGTAATATTTACGTTTTCAGCCAAAATGAACCGGCAAGATTTCCACTGAATATAGAAATCTTTGTCAAATAACATAAATACTGCCCTACTCATATACCGTCTTACCAGATTCATCAAATAACATTTATGTACACATTGTCATAAATAGAGAAAAGTTATTTATGACATGCTTAACTTTTTTATCAGTTATTTAAAAACTAACATACATAATGGGAAAAAGCTGTTAACAGAATTGCAATATCTATAGATTTGCTTTATCTTGAAAATGCTATAAGAGTTTGTTGTGAGAAATGTTGAATTTTTGGTTTTCAGTAAATAAAAAATCTGATGCATGTATTTTGTGTACAACATTTCATACTAACAGAAACATTGGGCACATGCCTTTAACAGATACAGCGTAGCCCAGAGGCATCTCCTGTCTGTAAACCAAATGATTAAAAAGCAGCTTAAGGATTTAGAAATCACTGAGGCCATTAAAACCAGCTCAGGCACCCCTGGAAGCTGTGATACTTTGGACTGTGTCTCTGTTCTGTTACCGCTGTAAATCAGATTATGAAGGGGTGGGAGGGGTTATTGATTGAAATATGCCTCCTGGCACAGCAAGTGTCTGCTCTGTACAAGTAACAAACAACAAGAGGAAACTGAACAGTCACTTTGCTGAACACATGCTTTAACTCCCTTGACTTCAGTCATTTCTTTATGTTTTGTTCTGTAGACCACAGAAGACCCGATCACCACATTGGTGTGTGTGTGTGTGTGTGTGTGTGTGTGTGTGTGTGTGTGTGTGTGTGTGTGTGTGTGTGTGTGTGTGTGTGTGTGTGTGAATGCAACCTCCATCTGTCATATTGAAAACACATTGTAAAGAATTGAAAAGAACGTGTCTCAGCCTGGCTAGTTGTGCAACATCTTATCACTTCAGTGGAGAATACACTGTACAGGATGGGGCCTTATTTATATGGCCTTAAATGAAGGCCCCGTAAAAACTAAAATACATGGTCTAGTGTCCCTGGGTCAGTTGATCATTCACCATCTATTATTTGCCAAATGTATGCATGTATGTAGGAAAGGGCTAAGACAAATTAAAACACTTGCTGCATATAGGGCTTCTCGATAGCTATCAACTGTCCTCTATCATTTAGCATTAAGTCTGTGCTGTGGAGAGCCAGCATGAAAAGGTTTGTGTATGGATAGAAAATGAAACCAAATTTGCTTAATTACTGTTCGTGTGTGTGGTTAAGATGAAAGTGTTATTCTGAAAAAGTGCTGCTTGCCTGCATACTGTATGAATAGGTGGATAGCAAAACTGTAATGTAAAACGCTTTGAGGGGTCATAAAGACTAGAAAAGCGCTGTTTAAATACAGATCATTTAGCATTTAATTCAGCATGATAAAAAGCGGCTAAAGAGGGAGTGATTCTATGAATGTTGTTGCCATGACGGAGTTCAGCACCTCCGACACATATGAAAATCTGTGTCAGTCAAAATAATCAAATTATCAAAATGATCTGGCGGTGATTTTGACCCCTGGTTTAATCCAGTTATGTACCACTGTCGTATTATCAGAGGACGTTGAAGAAGACATGTTCAATTCAGTCCTCAGACTGAAGGCATACTGCCCCGCCCCCACTGACTGCTACAGAGCGCTGTCGCCTGTTTATTGAAATTGTATTAATATTGAACGTACTATAAGTCTAAATCACAACTGCACTTCCAGACAAATAGACAGATAGTCGTTTGTGGAATTAGTAGGTAGATGGACAATACACTCAAAGACACTTTGAACCTCTTTGCCATTACCAAATGTGGGGTTTATCCAATATAGTGTGTGTGGATAAGTGCTGTTTATATGATTAACTTATTTATTCATTTGTATTTTTCTTTATGCCCCAATAAAATAACGCCACTTATTTATCATCCATGTGAAAATGAATGTTGCATTGAAAAAAGAGACATATATTTTTTTCTGGAATTGCACTAATTGTGTTCGTGTTTATTTATTTATTGTGAAAAAATTTTTAAAACCAATTTCAAGGACCGTTCAAGGATATTAAGCTTGTTACATAAATGTGAGAATATTCTCCACAAATGCATATGTTGTATATACAATCTGAATTTTGTCAATGATCAGAGTTTTGGAACTAGATTCCTGAAAATTTCTCAGAAATGATAAAAATGAATATTTCACAGGATTCGGTGTAGATCCTCAGAGACTTGAACCCAGTGAAAATCTCCCTCCCACTCAGACACTGGAGCAGTGAAGCAGACACACAATGTAAAGGAAGATCTGAGTTTCATTGTTTCCTTGCCTCCACTCAGATCTGATGACTGACATTCAATCATCTAAATTTTATATTTTAACAACTTATTGAAACACTTGTCATTTTGTTGTTTGATACCAAGTGCAAATAATAAAACCAAACTCAGGGAGCTGGTGGGAGATGCTGTCACTGTTATTGTAAAGGAAGAGTGGACCCTGTATGTTTTTAGTTTCTTTTTACCTTCTGTGTTCTCTGTCATTTTTCCCGCCTAGTTTTCTACATATTTTGTTCATTAGTAGGGATATTTAGAAAAATAGTTGAAAGCAGAACAGTTGTACTCTGCCTGTTTCAAAAAGAAAAAGAAAAAAGCAGAATGCGATTTTCCTCTTTGCATGTATGAAACATGTAAAAAACCCAGACAGGAACTTACTGACTCACACATGGTTAAGGTTTCTGTCCCCTGGTGGTTGCTTGCTAGAACATACGACATTACTCCGATGTGGAATCAAAGACATGCACACAAATCTCAGTTTCCTCCCAGCTCAGTATTTGTCTTTAAACCTAATACACACAAAACTTAAACCACAATCCAAGCTATAGATATTTCAGTTTTTTTTTTTAAAGAAATATTAGCATAATTTAGAGATAGTAATTTTGTCCAAAGAGAAATCCGGATCTCTTAATTATTACAGTATACATATTCCTCACATTTATGAAGTTTACCTGATCTTGAGTCATGTCTCGGGGGAACTGGATCTCTCCTGCGATTAAAGTTGTAAGATCAGGGCTTTGAGACAAACATCCGTTGCACTGCAGAAATCTAGTGACAGAGCACTCCCCAGCGTTCCAGATGGCGTTATATGCTGCATTCACAAGAAGCAATGTAAGTGCATGGAACTTGACTGACCACAGGAACAAAATGGAATTATTAGTCATGTCATATCAATGGTGTGAGTTCAAAGTAAATTTTTCACAGTTATTTACTAAAGAGAGAATAGAAGAATGAATTAGTCTCCTGCTGTAAGTGATGGTTTTTGACCCATGGAGGATGATATGAGGAGATCATTGCTATGTACATAGAGGTGTAGTTCTATAACAACTTTGGGAACTTTGGGAACTTAAGGCCTCCTCTGTTTAAGAGTAGATAGCGCAGCTCAGGTGGAACCTAGATTGATTATGTGTATGTGGCTTGACAAAGACAACAGTAGGGAAGAGCACGTATTCAAAATTCCATCACTTCAGCTGAACTGAACTAATTCAAGTATGTAAATAAATTAATAAATGAATAAACTATGTGTATGGAGGAATGATGTGTTGGATAAAGTCTCTTCTATGTATTAAGGTATAGGACAGATGATCTAATTTTATTAACGTTATATCAGTTATATATCGTTATATCTGGTTTTCATGAAGCTGGGAGAGTTTGACAGATTTCACACAGAGAGGAGTGTGTCATCAGCCTAAAGTGCAAAGTGAAGATTCCTCTTATAGCTGGGTGGTATCTCATGGTGAGGGCAAAAGGCTTTAGTGCAAAGAGAGAAAGTATTGGTGATAATAAGCAGTCCTGATGAGTGTCCTACTACAGAGCGAGAGGAGTAGTAACGATGTTATTTGACATGATTTGTGTTGGGGGGGGGGGTTCATATAAAACCTTAACACAGTATAGAAAACTGACCCTAAACACCTTGTTGGTGTCGAGTGACAGGACACAGGTACCTGGAACCGCCTGGATTATATTTCATACTTGTCTAATAATATGAAAAGCTTTACGATTCTTTATAAATCTGTCTGGGTCCACACTAATCAAAGAGGGGAGCCACTATTCTATCTAATATTTGAATTAAGTAAAATTGAGTGTACTGTAGGATTCACATTCATCAGGTTTTCAGATCCATGTATTTAATACACATATTAATGATGGTGGTAGGAAGCTCTTTATAAAACATTGTTCATCCTTCTATTTTGAAGGATTTGAGTGTTATATAGTACTTTAGTCAAACTAGTAGCCAACCTGTTGGCCTGTTGTCACAGTAGGGTTGAAGAGCAGTCCTCAGGGCCTTTAGTGACGTGAGACTCTGGACGACCAGGAGTGAGCCTGAGTTGTCCATCATTGTTGGCTGACGTGCCGCACACTGGCAGCGGCGGGTCATTGCTGCAGGAATACACTTGACTTTTCTCAGAAACGCTAGATGGTCAAATTCACAAACAGCCCGCCGAAATGCACCTGAACAATCAAGTCATAGTGAAAATTAAAACAGTGCCAAAATGAAGCGTATTTACTGTGAGAGATGTTATAGTGTATTTGTGGTAAATAAAGTGAAACGTGAGAGGGATTTATCAGGAATTACCATGTGCCACAGGAAGTAGTTCCTTTTCACACATAGAACAGTAGAGTCCCAAACAGCACGGCTTCTGCTCTGTGTCTCTCTGCAGGTTGAACAAAACATTAGTCTCAAGTTTTTGTGTTGTCTTATGAATCTGCATGACAGAAAGTGATCTGGTGAACATGACATACGTTATTCCTAGCAATAACACCAGCAGGATGTTATATCATAAATAATGTCTGTCGAGAATCATTTTTGAGGAGTGACCAATTAAATGCCACCCAGCATTCAGGGAGATTTGTGAAAGTTACTGTCCACAAAATGTAAGATGTGTTGTTTGTAAATGTTCGTTAACAGTTCCTTTCTTACTTTTGCATCACCTAGCTATTGGAGCAATAGCTAAGTGCTTTTTTTTATATGTCAATGTTATTCTTAATATATGTAAAGTATGTGGTTTTTGCTTTTAACTGCCAGCTTTTCCTCTATACCCTTTGATTTTCAGTGTTCACACAGGATGTTAAAGAGTCATATCATTACATTTTACATCCTGTATGTGCGTGTGGAAAAAGACTAAATACCACGGGGGAGGTGTACAAGCAGCACACACAGCACTGATCTGTGAGAACATTTACTGTATTTACAGCTTTTGATCACACAAATTATTTCATCATATTTTATCATCCAAAGTTAGCATTTCTACAATTATTGTCTGTCCATGGTTTGTTTTATCTCTATTTTTCATTTCCTAACTGTAAAGCAGCCCTGTGTCCCTTGAAAGGCCCTATATAAATCCAAGTTATTATTATTAGCATTATTACTATACTTTATGCTTTTACATTTTCAGTAAAGCATTGTATTATTAAATATAATTTTAAATATTATGGAACATGTTTCACATGGGTGAGAAGTAATAGAAGCTGACCTGCCTCAGGGGCACTGGTCACGTACCTTTCTTTTTGGTGACGTCTGGTTAAATCTCCTGCGCTCTCGCTTGCAAGATCGCTTTACTTTTACAGCTTGATTGGAAAAAAAGACGGTTTCAATTCTACATAAAAAACTAGCTTCAGGATAGTTTAAAGTAAAATGATGATATTGCATGAGCATGATATTAAAACAAAAATCAGCATTAAACTAAACTTGTACACATCAGCAAAACACAAAACCATTTTACTGGATTATGGTTCAAAATAAAAAAATCTATCATGAGGTTTCTACACACTCTTCATTTCATGATTTACATCTCATCAGTTCACTTTCATTATCAGCTGTAGAAACAGAGTCGATTTGGAGCTCCATCTTACACTTGCCGCAAAGTAGAGTCAAGTGCAATAATCGTATCTGGACTAGTTTCAGACAGGCACTGCTGTCATTTTTTCATCCAGCTGTTTGAACAGCACATGTACAATTGTGCCCATCTGAGCCCACATGGAACTGTTGTGTTCAGGCACATTGTTAGTACATCACCATCCTGAGGCAGTGGAACCTTGATTGTGCTTTTGACTATAACCAACCTGGTCTAAACCCAGTTAACCAGGTTTACAGGATAAGTCCAAATTAACAACCCTCTTACTGGGGTATTAATGACTAATGAAGTTCTGGGTTTACAAGTTGTGATGTGTGTTGGCTTATGTTTTAAGAAGTGGCGAAGGACAGGGAAGTTCATTTTTCGTTGGATTCTAAGTTTATATATTGTACTTTGAGTCAAACAGCATTTGCATTTCCTACCTCACTAGCGTGCTAAATGGTTAGCCTCTGTGGCTTCTAGACACTGGCAGTAACTGTTGCCTTGCAGTGGTTCTCCCATGACTTAACCCAATGACTGTATATAGAGAAGGACATTACAGCTACCCTGAAGTAAAGCAAAAACATCTGGATCACCCACGTGGCTGGCTGGCTGTAGTGTAGTCTATAAACCCTGCCTCCTCCATGTTAGTGGATGGGACATGGCCCCCAACCCTGACTAAAAAAGTCAGAGTACACATCAGATACATTTTCAGATGTTTTTTGTCATTTAAGGAATTTATCACAATGATTTATGATCATGTACTTATACATTTGGTTTAAGTTAGTAATTTGATTATATAAAAACTGGGTGAAAAGTCATGATTGACAGCTGGGAGGTCTTGAGTTTGATCATGGGACTTGACACGGCGGCTCCAATGTCTCATCACTACTGAAACTACTCTGCCCCTAAATTACCAGTATCAGTGAAGATGGTAGCATCCAAGTCAGAGATATTTTGGTTTCATTTGTGTACAGTAGGAGCAAGTGGAGACACATCGTACATCTTATTACCTGAGCCACTTGAGCCCTTAGTCAGGGTTTAGTCAATTTGGTGCAACTCCAGGGTAAACAACACATCACGCCACTGTTTTACTGTTGTTTTGACACAGTGTGGTATCATCCTCTCTCTCTCATTCATCTCCTTACATACACATGCTGTTTCTGGACAATTCACTTGCAGTGACGTTGAGCAAAGCCATTTTGACTCAGTGGTTATATCTCAGACTTTATCGCCTCCCAGTGGTGGTATCGAAAAAGACACAGCAGACATTTTTGTGATGTAGTATTAACTATGGTGTTCACCCTCTCCAGAACTTACCTTTTGGGTTGGTGCACTGACTTCCCGGACCATCCAGTTCAAGACCACTAGGACTACATTCTGCTGCTCCAGCTAGTTGCCAATCCCCCCAGTCTTCTTGTTTTGGACTCACAATGTCAAACTCAACTGCTGTGGAAATGACAGGTGTGCTGGGCACTTTCCTAAAAGCTTTGTGTTCATTTACAACCACAAATGTCCCTGACTCAGTCACTCTGGAGTTTACACTTTGGTTCAGGATGAACTCTGTCTGTTGAGAGGATATCCAGCCGTCATCCTCTGAAAAATGATGCGTGTGATAAGAATTCAGTTGATCTCGGTCTTTGTTTGAGCTGTGCGCTCTTCTGGCTCTGATTCTGGATGGACTGCTCTTCAGATTCAGGGTCAGAACCTTAGCGTGACCTGCGCTGACCTTGTCTTTCCTCTGGCTGCTCCTGGGCTCAGTCTGCTGACAAGTGACTCTCCCTACTCTCTTCACTTCACAGCCTCCACCTGACAATAAAAAATTAGAAGTCACATTTCTAACAAATAAATACAAACAAGAACGTAGTACAAAGTGATTAGAGTAAATGTTGATTCTTAAAACCTGCACTGAGCAGCATCACAGACTGACAGGTGTATACAGCAGTACACCACAGATCCAGGTGCCAGTGAGACTATATAACATGATTTAGTATGGCTGCTTTGAGGCTAGACTAATACACTGCACCACACTAACTGCTTCCAAGGTCGAGAATGAACTTTGAAACTCAGCTTTCAAGCCAACATGGACAGTTCTGTTTAAACAAAATGAGAACATAAAAATCTGTAACTCTGACACCTTTGCTACTCCATGCTGATCGAGATCATGTGAGAAAATAGATGCTAATTCATATATTCGTCTTTCAAAGCTTGAAAAGTAGAATTTTTTTTACATAAATTTGCAACAGAATACGACCTCTACATATCTGAAAAGAAATATTTCTTCTTAATTTCTCCAAAAATTGTGAGATATACAGCAGAGATATTGTTCACGTTATAAATTGACTAGGCTGTGCTTGGTGTTTGATTAAATAACTTAAATAATTTCAGACCACTTTAATGTATTTTCTCCCTGCAATAAAAAACTGAGGATTTGGACTAAGTTCAACCGTGAAGTGACGACTGACTTCTTTCCTCTGTCTGTCTGCTTAAGTTTCTGCACTTTTACTTATTAGTCAATCAATCGATCAAAATTGTATTTGTATAGCCCATATTCACAAATCATAATGTCTCAAAGGGCTTTTGAGACATTATGCTAAAACTAACTTTTTTAGTTACTCCCTTGTATGAAAACATTAGCATTGTAAACTTTTTGTTCTGTTTCACAGAGTCTTGACTATTTCCAAAAGCCAGATTTTATTTTTGGCCAACAATCTGTAGGATTTCATTAGCTTTGATGGATGCCTTTTTTCTGGTGAATTTTCACTTCGGGATTTTTTTTTTTTTTGTTAAAATGTTTTCTTAGTGTAGCTTTAACGATTTGTGGCTGGAGAAAAGGCTGAATTAGTCCAATGGGGAAAAATGCAGCCATTAAGAGCCATCACTGGGTCTTTCAGTAGCGTGGCCTCCCTATTAAGTGCTTTTACACATTCGCTGGCCTCTCCACGCTCCGTTTTGATGATGTTAACGAGTACTCATGCACGATTGCATGTTTAAGGGTCATGGGGAGGCAGTTGATGAGCAAAGAAAGGCTTTAAAGGAACACTTGTCTACTCTGCTCGTCTACGCAAATCACACACTGGTGAAGTTTGCGTTGTAATGAGACAAATCACATCAGTGTAATCATGTTTAAACTAATTTCTCTGCCTCCCTTCAACTTGGGCTATTTGATGAGTCTGCATTTACCATTGGTTTGATTAAATCCCCTCAGCTCCTCATACACAAACAATCAAATATGCCCATAAGCTGCTGATCACACATGCGCTGCACTACCGTCAGTGAATTATGCTGTGAAATAACATTTAAATGTACAAGAACAAATGTACAAACCTTTCTGACAATGAGTGGTGTATATGTCACTGGGATAATTTTTTGTATTTAAGTAACATTTTTGACGATGACATCATTTAACGTATTAAAATATCCCTGTCAAATCCGTGCTCGTAGGACTTACTGTGGAGATAAACACATAGTTACGAGGTCTTTAGATAACCTTGCTAAAAATATTCTAGACTAACAAAACAATCTTGCAATAAATCCTACCTTCATTAAGGTTAATACATAATATATATGTAGAAACTCTTTTAAAGGGTGGTTGAATCAAATAATGGCATCTTTGGAGGCGGCTGTTTCAGTAAAAACTGAACTATGTAAACTTTCTTAAAGTCAGAGTCTGTTTGTTGTTGTCCCTCCAGCATATTGAGTGTCCAAACTGTGAGTCTCTCTCTCTCTCTCTATCTCCCTGTTCTCTCTCTTCCCTCAGACTCTGTACTGGACCACTGTCCCTTTCCTGGCGGTTAGTGCCTCATTCTAGATGTTGTGAATCTGGACCTTTGTCCTCCAGCCATCCCAACCTCCTCCTTGTCCGTCTCTATCCCCCCTCTTTATGTTCATGTTGCCCTTGTCTCTCTTTCGCACTGTGTCCTTGTTTCCTTTATAGAGTTGTGAATGAGTTTTGTGCTGGTTAGTCTGTCCTCCACCCAGCTCTTCATGTCGGTTGGGAAAAGATTATGCTACCAAATTTATAATGATGTCAAACTTATCCTGTAGAGACAGTATATCCTATGCACCTGCACATGCATAGAAGCCTCTATTGGTTCTTCTGACACCCCCCCAACCTTGATTACTATCAGTTATAATAATATGTCTAAATTCTTTATATTCTGTATTTATTTTGAAAGAAATGTGATTGAAAATTTCTAGCTGTGCAGAAAAACTTGATCAGGTTTAAAAGTAATTAAGCTCATTTACTTGTGCTGTACTCAAATATGTATGTTTTTTACTTGGGTAATTCCATTTTAAGTAACTTGAATACATTTCAAAAAAGAGAAAAAGAAAAGAAAAAGGGAAATAAACACTGAAAGCTTATATTTAATTTTATTGTATCTGAACAGAATTAACATGAATTATTAAACTGATGGACCCCACACACTAATCCCACTTGAATTTACGGCACATAACTACACAATTGGAACTGAAACTGAACAAATAAAGGTCCGTGTTTTAGGTTCAATCAGGCATGTCAAATGCATCCATGGAACATGCCTCAACATCATTAAAACAGACCTAAATGATGGCGTGCTTTTTGCAGATGATGTACATGGTTTTGTATTTTAATGATTTGTTAAAATTCATATTCAATCAGTGCTGCAGCTTAAGTAATGGTGGTTAGTTGAGAACAGGCCTTAATGGCCTCAGTATGATGCTCTGTCACACTGAATAAGAAGCTGCATCCAGATGGGAGCTGGCTTGGCTGAAGCCTCATAATGTTCTCTACACACAGTAATAGTGAGAGGGCTAGTTGCCTCAGGCAGGTACAACATACTTGGTTATTTCTCAAAGATGAACAGTGAAACAGTGATTTAGGAAACGCAGCAGCATGAATTGAATAATGCAGTTTACATTGCACAGCGATCAGTTTTTAATACATATATCTAGTGAGGAAACATTTTCCAGCATACTGTGCACTCCACACAGTATTTGCACTTGAATCCCATGTTATATATTCTGCTTAGTTAACAGAATTCCTTGTGTCCAGATTGTTAGTTACCTGTTGGAGTGGCAGGGAGTTTGTGTCTGGACCTGGACAGCCTGCGGAGCCTACTGCATACCTGCCTGCTTTGGTTGTCCACCTCCTCCTTCTCTCCCTCCTCACCTTGTTTCTGTCCCCCGGTCTCTTCTGCACGTCCCTGTGTCAGCTCTGTGCTCTCCTTACTGACTGAAATAGCGCCCTGTCCATCAAAAGCAGAGGCTTGCCCTTGCCCCTGGGCCTGCTCAGAGCTAAAAAGTTCTTCTGACAGCAGGGCAGAGCTCTCTGGCCCTGAAACCACCCTGGCAGGCGACTCTGTCCCCGTCTCCTTCTTTGTGTCGACTTCGCCATCTTCACCCTCAAAAAGTTCTGGAGTAAAGAAGATGGTCTCATCCACATCTGATTCATCTTCAGCTGGATGGTCTGCCTCACTTTCACAGCTGGGAGGGACAGCTCCTGATGGCGGGCCGGGAGCCAGACTGAGTGGTTCCGCTTTGATTTCACTGGAAGCGTCTGCAGCCGCTTGTTTAAGACAAGAAGGCACTTCAGTGTTCTTCTGTGGAGAGGAGATCTCGTGGTTCTCCTTGTGTTCAGAATGATTAGGCGCCTCCAGGTGCTGGCTGAGATTACTGGGTGGCTTTTCTTTAAAAATTGCCCTCTTGAAGCAGGTGCTGATGGGGTTGGAGTTGAAAATGTGGTAGAGAGACTGAGCTGTTCTTTTTGGTGCGAGCGGCTCTGCTGGGATACTGTGTGTCGCCTTCAACCATTCTGCAACAAGGGAACAAAATAGAGTTTCTATCATTACACATCCTTGTTTGTAGAGAGCACTTTAATCTTTAAATTGAATATAACCATTTAAAGAAAGCCACCAATGGAGACTGGCATACACACCAACATGGCTGCCAAGGCTATTTTATTAAGAAACATATAAATGTGGGCTTACGCTCAATATAACCCAAACAAAGGTCAAGGGGATTTAATTAAAAGCAACAGTCCAACATCTGCTCATCAGCTCGCTCCAGCGCCACTCAGGCATGCAAAAGACCTTACAGTAATGAGGCAAGCCACTCAACTGATCCCATAGCCCCCACCCCCAACTATGAGGGAGAAGAGGGGGTGTCTGTGCCTGTCCCTTTACCACCCTCATCCACCACACCGAATTCAACTGAGCAAACAGCTCAACCCTGTCATGACCCCCACAGACAATGGCCGCTCACCAAGACAATGTGCAAACACGCCATCTCAACATATTTTCCGTGTGGTGATGTCATGCTCATATATCCTTGGGCTCAATAACAACAACGGTGTCTTTTAGAAACGGCACTGATTCAAATGTCATAAAGAAAGAAAAAATAATTGGATTAGGTCCCAAACAGTGGCAGCTGTGTGGTGCTAGTGGCTTAAATCTTTTATGCATTTATTTATCAAGGGTTTATGTCGCTATAGAGGAACAAGGTGTCGTTACCACAAACCTGTCAGCGGTTTAAAATGAGAAAAACAGGCTAAAATCGATATTACAAAGTATTTTTTCTTTCTTTTCTTAGGAACGTCCCTGAGTTAAAAATGATAAGATATATTTTGAGACATATAAACAGTCACATCATCAGTGACTTCCATGATAGTGTGTCACAACATCATCAGGACATTCAAACGGTGCCAGTTGGTGTGTGGCATTGTTCCAAAAATAGGGGTAATTATCCAATTTTAAAACTCACGAAGTACCATTCTGTGAGGTCATCTCATCACCACATTCACTGATGATGTCACATGATCCCATCATAAAAGTGACACCGTGAGAATCTTCACACCAGGAGCAGTTTAAAATGAGGGTGTGGCAACCCCAAGGTCCTTGTTAAGCCACCTGCCAGGTTTGAATTTGATCAGGTGAGCGTTTGTCAAGAAAACCAAAAGACAGACAGAAAGGAAAGATTTCTGGAATTGTCAGTAAGATATTTTTTATACTTGAGATCTTATTATTGCAGCACCAAAGCTCTATTTTCAACATTTCCATGTTTCTTACCTGCTTTTTCATTTTGTTCAGTTTTCGGCTGTGCGCAGGAAAACGGATGGAAGGTGGAGGGGCTTGTGTCCTGCTGTGATTCAGGCAGTTTGACACATGAGTGAGGTGTCCGAGGTAGTGCGGCCCTCAGCGGTTCCTGTCCCTTTACAGGTCCTGGAGAGTAACAGTTTGGAGGTGAGGCCGTAGAGCACACTGCCTGGCTGTCTGCAGAGGCCGCCTCCACTTTCTGCTGCACCTGAGAGAATTCTGCCAGAGACTGCATTGCATTGCTGAAGGTGTCATGATGCTGGACAAGCTGGCGCACCCATTTAGACAGACCTGAAATTACACAGACACACACAACAGAGACAAACATTACCAAAGGTCTTATAATGGATAACTATTGCCATCTAGTGTTCAAGTTGAGACGCTGTGCAGTTATCAAGTGAAGCCACAGTTCACACACTGTGAAACCCACCGCGTACCTGTGATGTATTTATTAGGGTTATTCTTGAAACGGTCATCCACGAGAATCAGGGCGCCCCAGTCATTCTTGTGGCGAATACACCTGTAAAGGGTTAAAGGTTTAGGTACAAAGAGTGAGAGCACAAAAAGAAACTAGACAGCATCTTGTGACAGGAGGACAACAGCTGCCACCCTCATCAAAACACTGATGTGTCAAGTACTCATGGGTCTATGGGTGAAATACACCCACCTCCAGCTTTAAGCCTTCACTTTGACCTCAACTGAACACCTGTACAGACACACAGGTACAGACAGTACTCCTCTGTGGTACTTTCTCCTACAGTAGGGCCACATTATGCACACACAGACCCACAAGGTGAAAATAATACCATCCAGTCTGTCTCAGCTGGTAACGATAACAAGGTAAAGGCTGTACAGAACACTTACCTTCCCAGGGCCTGGTTGAGAGCTCTGTAGGCCTGAATCTCGTACCAGCGATTGCCTGGGAGGAGACCTCTGGACTTGTGCTGGTCATTGTACTTCATCTTCAGTTCAACCTGAAACCACAGACCCATTGTTGAAAGATCATTAATAAATTATGGCACTTTTTAAACCTATTTCTATAAATAATAATAAATGGAATACAAATATTTCACATGTTACCAACGTCTTTGTTTTGTTTATATCTAAGAAATGAACTTTTGTGCACTGAGCGTATCACAGTATTTCTTTTAATTAACCTCTGATTCCCCAATTGTATACTTGTTAGTGTATAAAAGGAAAAAAAGCTCCCAGAGCACAATTGTCCAAATAGCATGTTTTACCTGGCAAACAGTAATAAAACAGAGGAGGTACAGCAGTAAATCCTCACACTGATGCTCTTTGAACCGAGAACGTTTGGCATCTTTGCTTGATAAATGATTGTTATAATACATTTTTAAAGACAGTTGCTAAAGACGTTTCATTTGATTGATGGATTACTAAATCTTGCTGAACCAAACATTTTGGCAATAAGCTGAACAGAAATGTAAAAAAAATGTGCAACATTTTATAAATTACGATTTGCGAGTACCATTTACACAATGATTGCAAATGGTGGTGGCTGCAGTACATTTTTCACAAACAACTATTGCCGCTACTTGCAAATACATTCTCCACACCAACATGGCACCTGCAGGCTTATGCATGGTCGCAGGTTTAGGTTTTGTCTTGATGAAAAAGAAGAAAATGATCTCATGTTGCAAATTGCAGCTTAGATGTTACCAACACCAGTCTGGACTGAATACCAACTTAGTTGCATGTCACCTAGATTCTTACTCCCCGAATTTTGTGGGTTGCTCTTTCCTGTAAAAGCCAAATTCTTAACAACAGTCTTACTGAAGAGAAATTACATTTTCAAAGAGGTTACAAACTTTTAAGTATCTACACTGAATATAAAACACTAAAACTCTGATCTGAAATGAACAACAGCCAAAGCGCTGTGGCATCACCTGGGAGAGAGAGGCTTTCGTGCATGATGAACTAATTCGATTAAAAGCGAATATGAAGGGTCACACCAAATAGGATCTAGGGCACATCTAACCCAAAACAAATACTACTCAGGGCCTGAAGTGGTAAAGTATTACCTGTCCTCACAGTTAGATATGTTCTGAAAGGGGGAACAAAGGGGCTAAAGAGAGGCCATGACAGAGGATAGTGGAAGTAGGAGGGGACAGACAAGGTGGTCTATGTGACATGAAGCATCCCTGCGCAAAAATGCCAGGAAAGCATCCATCCATTTGCATCTGTCACTGCTGATTTTAGCGCTAACCTTTCAGAATTGACAAGTGAAAAGTTCAGCTGCCGTCTGACGGGATGCCATGCAGGGCAGGCTGCTGAACGGGCTCTAACTGCTTTTGACAGGTACCGTGTGTTCGCCCTGAGCCACCAAACACGGGGCCGTGGCAGGTACAGCCTGTTACCTCACGCGCATCACGCAATGCCACTGTGGCCTGTCTGGACTGTGTACCATAAACAAACAAGCCGAGTCACAGGAAAGCCTCAATGTTGCCCCAAAGTTGGACTATGACTAATGACACCTCACCAAGGAATCATGCAAACAACTGAGTAACAACTGAGTAACACCTGCCACCACGAAAACCTGAGCACGGACACTGAAAGAGTTGTGTAATTTGAATAACAAAGCCCTGCCTTGTCGGGAGATGTTAAATCACAAGTTTGATATGCAGAAATACAACAGCAGCGCAGGCTTTCAATGGGAGGCATCTCATATAACCCTGTCACAGTATGTCTTACAAATGTTGCTGGCTTCATGGTGAGATGTTTGCCAATGTATGAGACACCGGAGCAGTTAAGGAATCCACTTCTAAACCCAAAGCTGGAACGGAAAGGCCAGTAGCCTCGAGTCGGCGGTGTCATCTAAATGTAATCACAGTCCATTTCAGCGTTTGAGCCATCACATCTCTGCTCTGTACCATGTCACCATCCAATCTAACATGACAGGTTGCATATGTGAAAAAGCCAATTCTGGCTGCTAGCAAATCTCGCAAATGTGCAAGAAACCACAAGCTAGAAAGGATTAGTTAAAATGTCAAGAGATCACTCGGATGCTTTGGCCCTGTCCTCTACAGCTACCTGTTCATCCCTAAAAACATATATTTGACCAGTAGGCATGATTCGCAGCTGAGCGCATCTGTTTGAGCTACATTTTAAGCAGGCTGTGTGTGTGTGTGTGTGTGTGTGCATCAGTGTCAGTGTGCACGCCCCTGGCAGTCCAGGACATCTTGTGTCTGTCACTGAGATTGCTGAGCGCCTCATCTGCGACATGGGGCTGAGGTGACAGCTGAGTGGCTCGTCTTGAAGACAGTGTTCATGTGTGTGCGTGCTCGTGCATACACACTCATAAGGGCATCAGACTATCACACTCCTTTCCAACATGCACATGGATTAGCTCACAAGAAGGCTACACACTAAATCCTACTTACTTTTTAATAGTTGCCATCTTAACTTAAAATATCAATGAATAATAAAGCCATGCTCCTAAGACTTTAGATATATGTGAAGGCTGAGCCTTACCGCTTCACAGATTCTGAGTGGTAACGAATCCAGCACTTGGCAAACAGAGCCATAGAACTTGCTTTTTTTGGTATTACTTCAGATCTGTTTCTGTCTGATCTCTGAATTGTTTGGGCTTCGACCAGTGGTCCCCAGTGGTCCAATAGTCTGTATATTTTGTTCAGTATACACAGTATTTGAGTTGATTTGACACAACACTAATATTAATACTGGGTAGTTCCTCCCTTTGCTCTCTAACAGCCTCCTTTCTCTATGTTACAACATGTTGGAAACTTCCCTCTGAGATTCTGCTCCATGTTAAACTGACTGCATCACAACTTTTCCGCAGATTATTTAGCTGCACAGTAAAACTGCCAATCTCCTGTTCTACCACATCCCAAAGGTTCTACTGGATTCACATCTGGTGACTCTACAGAGGCCAGTGTGAAAATCCAGGGAGCAGTTTCAGAAATACTCAAAGCAGCTGCTGTACCAACAGTCATGTCACTAGACTAAGATGTGTTTTTCAAAGCTGGCCTGTTGTGTTGACATGGATGATACAAGCAGCCATCACTTACTATAGATCATTCCTTCGGTTGTTGATGATGAAGCCATATGTACAGTGTTGTAAATGTGCCTGGAGCATCCATCATCCCCTCAGCTTGATGATTTCCGTGAACTCTTCAACATTCCTCCAAAAGCGCCTTAACATGCTCACAGGCCTTAGAATTAAAATTATCTTGTGCTCGTTTTTAACAGAGGACAGCAGCATGAGGTTGGCTAATCCCTTCATTAAACCAAGAGACATGCCTTATCAGTTGTAAGTGTCTTTTTATTGCTTGTTAAAGCCACTTATCGTTGACTCACTCACGCATGGCAAGACTGTTCACTGTAAAACATGCCATTGGAAAAACTCAACATAAATGTAATACCACCTTTGGCAGGGCTTTCACTGCAGAGGACTTTTCAAGTTCAAACTTTGATCTTTGTCACAATAACACAACAGGCCAGTAAAGTTCAATGCTATGTGCTTAAGCTGTGGAATTTAAGAGTTATGTCTGTCTGGGAATGCAGGCAACGCAAGTATCTAAGCGTGCAGGAGACGTTTACATCAAGAGAAGCTGGGTCTCTTATCCTGTGATACTGGCACAGAACGAATTTAATAATATGTTTAGTGCTCCGAGGAGGATGTGAACATGTTAGCAGCAGTGCACGGAAACGTGTCACATAGGGGAGAACAGTGAGCATGACACAAAAGACTCAGACCAGCCAAAAAAAAGTGGAGCCTTGCATAGCTAAACGTGGAGACACATGGACCTGGTCTGCGTATGAAGTCGGACCAGAAAACTGTACTTCAAGAATTCTGCTGCAGACTCAAAACTTCACCTGCACAAGAATCATGTTGATGAACGAGAGACACAAAAGTAATGTGTTCATAGCAAAGTCTAGACTCCGATAGTTAGAAGACAGTCGAGAAACTAGGGTTTCATGAGTTGGCGACAGCACTGAACTCAAGGTGCACTACGTCACAGAAATTGTTTTTCATTTTGTTTAATTTTATATAAACAATTAATCAAATCAAATGTACAGAAAATTTGCCACATCATGATTTGCGTCATCGTATTGAAATGAAATTACTTTTGTCGAAATATGAGATTTTGCTCATAGGACACAGACCTTTTTAGAATTTTGCATCAGCAAAAAATGGAAATGACAATCGCATGACTATTTAGGGGTGGATACACCAGTCTGAGTTTGTGTGCATGTGTGTGTATGTGTGTGCAAGTGTGGATTATCTCTCTGACTGAGTGCTATAGCAGCATCAGTGCTAGTTTAGCATGCTACAAGGGCTAGCTGCTTGGCTTTGACAGTCATTAGTATCGGTGTCTCCAGTCTCTCAGCGGTGCAATGAGGTTATAGCTCAAAGAACTTTAAAGCCCCCCGGGGCTTCTCTGAGGACAACTGTGCCTCTGCCATTGAAAGAGGAGATAAAAAGGGGCAGAAGAAGACAACTAAAAGGAGGAAGAGGAAAATATAAGGGACACAATGCAAATATGAGGAAGAAAAGAGCAAAATTTAAAAAAGAGACTTTATCTAGTATCTTAGATGTTACAAGTATGGTGTGAAAAGGTTGACAATATTATAAAAAATACATCTAAGAAATGACTTAAGTTTTGGAAGAATGTGGGTCACAACCCTGTGTTTACTTTGTAATTAAACATTAAAAAGGGAGAACAGCCCAACTTTATATTACAGTACACATACGGTTCAATTTAGAGTTTCAATAAAATTTACCTTGTTAAATTTTTAAGATTAGTTTTTTTTTTATCTGTCTGTGTTTGTGAAGTATTCAATTGCATTATCAGGTAATAGATTTCACTTGATTCCAGGTTAACATCAGTGAGGCCTGTTCTGTGCTTATGCAATGGTTGCACGTGAGACCCCTGATTAAGTCATTACAGTCTCCAGTGAGGCTGTAGTGGGGTAGATTTACTTTAGGGTCTGTGTTTGAGGTCTATTTTCCCAAAAATAAAACTAATGATTTTGAAACCAATGACCCTCAAAAGCAGTTTGAGGTTTATGTGTCAGCCTATAGCAGTAACAACTATGACAAGATGTGACAGGAGACGGTCTCTGAGGAGCAAATAAACAAAGGCTGTTGATTTAGAGCACAGAACTCAGCATTAGAGACGAACTGTCTCTTCATGCTTGGTCAGCTCCACCTTAGCCCTGACTACCTTCGGCTTCCTCATTGCTCGCCCTGTTGTTTTGCTCTATCCAGTCATCGCCTACAATGATACAGCAGGGTTACACCAAAACATCAGTTTCATGATACTGCATGTTGGTTTTTAATGAAAGAGCTGGCCTCCTTGTCTATAAAATTCTATGATTGTACTTATTGTTTTATACATACAAAATACAAACCTCTGTTAGCTTTGTATTTGTTCCATTTTTTGTCAACCTACTAAATGCAATCTAAAGCCGTATACTACTGTTTCACTTGAATGAAGTCGTCTCAATCATCTGGATAATATGAGGGATACAATTCCTGTGAGCCGAGGCTAAAACCAAACCACGACCTTGACCCAAATAAAATACCATGCCGAATTGGCAAAATTAAGATTTAAAGGTTGAGACTGGTGATTTTCTACAACTTGTCACTGTCAAATAATTCAGCAAACAAGCCAAAGGCCACTATGCATTTGTCCATCTCTCAGTATATTTGATTTCCCCTCCCGTTGGATTTCTACTATAGGGGTGAGAAGCTGTTTATATTCTAAACTATTTTCCCCTTTCTTATGTTTGAGAGGCAGGTAAGATTCCTGTATTTTATTTTTCCATTTTATACTTTGAGAGATAAGTAAGTGAAAACACCTGTTTAGCTGGTTTTGTTTATTATATTGGCATTGCTCACCCCGACATCTCTTTCTCCCTAAACCATTAAATAAGTACTTGTTTGGACTGTGGAACTTGTAATAATGTACTTTGGAGTGGGAAAGGAGGATGAAGTCATTGTTTATACGCTCAAGTTTCCCCTAAGCCTGGAGTTACAGTCAAAAGAAATGTTATCTTGTTTTTTGGTACTACTGTCAGAGGCAGATTAATACACGTTTGTTTCTCAGGTGCAGTTCTGTTGGATCAACTAAAGATAAAGTTAATATCTAATAAAAGATACTCAGTGCTAAGGACATATTCACGATTAAGTTTTATACAATAGTAATATACTTTGCAAACAACATACAAAATACTTTGCACATTTTATTTTATTAATTTCTTAAATTAAAAAAGCTTGATAATTCTATAAAATGTCATTATCTTTGCTTTTATGTGGTCTGTACATAGTTTTGGAATTTGGGGTAATACATCAATAATTCTTCCCAGTGTACACGCACAATTATTTAAATAATCACAACGTATAAGAGAGACAAAATTATTTTAAGTTTTGAGCACTGTCTTTCGTGGTCGAACCTTAGAGGGTAAAAACTCCACCTGTTCGTAAAGAGCAGCCCTCACACAAAAAGCAATGTAAAAAAAAAAAAAAAAAAATCGGATAAAAAAAAAAAGAAGCTGCAATGCCCTGAAAGCTGACAGAGGTGAAACTGACAGCTTTGGCTGCACTGACACTGACAGAACAGGTTAGTGAAAGCTTCATCGTGCTCTGACAGGAGGATGTGGAGGAGGAGAGGGAGGAGGGAGGCGGCGGGGGGGAGACTAAAACTTAAAGGTCAACTTTATCTGCTAAGGACGGAGCAGACACAGCAACATCGCTTTGGGATTTTTTTTCACGGATCACCAAAAAGGGATGCTCTTATTTGGTGTGGGTTTATGCATGCCTGTGTGTGTGTGTGTGTGTGTGCATGTGAGTGTGTGAGTGCGTGCGTTTGAGTCACTGGGTTGCGTTATTTGTCTTGATGGCATCCAAAATGTTGGAACTTGGTCAAAATCAATGAAATAACGGACATCCTACAGACACAGCTCAGACCTGCAGCATCGCCAAAGTCATAAAGTTATGTTTTCCAACAGCATTTTCCTGCTAACAGGGATACAATGTGATTTCTTTGACAATTGCTGTTGGTGCATGTGTACGGGTACTGTTACAGATCATATGTTCTATTACCAAGATAAAGAGGGGTGGAGCTTAATTGTTTTGATAAAGTTAGAGAGTTGATTAAGAGTTGATTCTCCAGGTCTCTGCTCTCTGAGTTATATAAAATATAACCTACCATTAAACCAATAACTTTTTTTTAATTTGATTTTGTGCAAGTCTCCACAAGGTTTTTTTTACAATTAGAGAGGGTATGCGCTAACCAAGTGGTTCTCAGAAATGTTCTGGTATGCCCTCAATTCAAAGCCGAACTAAGTTCAGAGTACAATTTGTAACCAGTCGGACTGTAGGAACGGCTTGTCCAAAAGGTAAAAGCTCTAAGACTCTAAGATGGTGTTTTATTACATGACTGTTGTTTTACCCTACATTTACCCACCAGTGTGATGCATAGTCTTCTCATATTTACTCAACAAACAGAAAACCTACCTACATTTGGGACTTGGTGGTGTTGTTGTGGGAAGACTGGTTGTGAACTTCTCGTCTTAACCAGTTATGTTCTTGACTGTTTACATTCTTATTACCTGGAGGTCTTTGATGTTTGGGAAGGGAATTCCAATGGTGACCACTGCCCTGGCATTGTCGTCTGTGAAGTCCAGTCCTTCACTCACTTTACCCCTACATACAGCAATCAGCAATGCACCATCTATAACAAGAAACCACTGTAAATGACACGTAGTACACAGCAAACTCTGAACAAGACTACACTAGCTTTAGTTCAGTTGTATAAATGATTTATAATTAATGTGAAGACGAGATTATCAAATTAATGTGTTTCAGCCCTAATTCTACAGACATGTCACTAAACAAGTGGTTTCAGAATGATATTACAAAACCAGTGTGTCAGTGTGATGATCTTTACCAGTTTGACCTCTTTCGTCACAGTATTTAATGGCATTGTAGTAGGTCTGAAGCAGTTCGTCAAAATCCCCCTTGCCACCACCGCGGGGCTCAGTGATCACAGTTTTCTGTTGTTGTAGCTTCTCCCAGAGACCAGTGTTGATCCACCGGTCCCGCAGCTTGTCCAACATCTGACCAACCACAAGAGGGATCATGTTGTAAATACATGGAGACGGGAAAATGACGATGCAGAAGTGAGGTGGTGAACTGAAGACAGATTATTGATCCACACTTCATCATTAACATTAAAAACAACAGCATTAGTTGTGCTCGCGTGACGTAACTGCTGAAGATGTAAAACAACTTACAGCAAATTATGTTCAGTAATGATAAACAGCGGAGTTGCAGAGCCGAGTCATTAATAATATCCTCTAACACTGTGCGTGTATCATCAAGGACGAGTGTGCGTAAAATTATCAGTGGTTATTTTATTAATGACATCACTGCTGTGGCAGTTCACCTCCACCTCGCTAACAAACACCTCGATGTCGGTGTCAGAGAATTTCGCTTCCTCTTCTCAACGCTTAGGATAATTAAATATTCATGAGGTGCTTTGCATTGACCATTTATGGTTGAATGTGGGAGAGTAGGGGGCGGACCTTGAGGCAGATCCACGTAAGCACATTTCCAAATGGAGTGTGATTTGTAAAGGGAAAATGGCCTTCAGGTGCACGCGCACGGTTTTATAAATCTTAATCTTTTTTTGCCTACACCATTTTCGGCTTTTGTGCGCACGTACACTTTTAGTAAGATTCATACGCAGTTTTATAAATGAGGCCCCTGGACTGTACATCTTCACACACACACACAACACTGCATTGCCAAGTACCTGAAGGCTCTGTTTCGCTTTCTGACACAGTCCAAGACTGAAAAATGTTTGCAGCAAGGAACAGGAAGCATTGATCTAACCATGTTTGCTGCTGTGTCCTCATACAGCATAGATCCCTCTTCTTTACTTACACTTAGAGAGCTGATGTGCTTAAACCCCCTCTGTAATAAAATCACTGTTGCTGTGCTATTGTTAGTACAGAAAGTCAGCAGCTCTCGGGGGAGGCACATTGATCTAAAAGCCCTCATTCTAACATGGCCCCACTCATGTTTGTGCTGTGCAGATTATATCCTTGAATAAGCACGGCCTCAGAATCAAAGAGCAGCTTCACTGGCTTGGAAATGTGTTAGAAGGGTCAAGTAGAAGTTCTTCTTGTAGTCAACAGAAAACTTCTCAACAGGCTTATAGTGTCAGACTGTGAAGTCTGAGCCAGATGAGGCAACAAGATGGCAGGGCCTATTTATGATATCTTGTCCCGACAGTAAACTTATTCTTTTGACCAGTTCCTTTTACCTGTTGCTCAAAGTACCACTTAAAGTCAAACACAAATGTATTCTGGAGGTTATGTGCAGTACAGAGGAAAACTACAAAGTCAGAGGGGGAATGACACAGTAAGAGAGCATTGGTCATTTGTTGCATGCTAGTGTAATTACATCATAGTGGTAAAATGTAGCATGGGAAAGATTTAATCAGGTTGGTGCATCCTCAGGCAAGCGAGGCCAGGACGTTTGCATTAATAAAAGATAGCACATTCACTAAATATGCAAGGACTCCCCCTTTACGTGCATCTTCAAATTCAGCAAACTGTTTGTCCTGCAATTGCTTTGCAGTGATGAGGAGGAGGAGATGAATAACTCATGTTATGTACTTAAGGCAGCTCTACCACTAAACAAAACAGCCATTATCTGCCAGGCTGCACATGGAAAGGAGCCGATTCCAAACAGAGGAACCTTATCTGACAGCACGAGATGGATCATGTTTTTGCTTTACAGGTGTGGGTGTGGTCTGAAACATAACTACTGAGTGCTCATTCGACAATGTAATAATGACTATCGAGTACTCAATATACGTAGCATATTTACGTAGCGTTTTTGTAGTATTGCAGTAACATTACACAGATTAAAACACTGAAAATAATGTGGGGGGTTTCCTCCATTTTTACTCTCTTTATGTATTGTTAAATTGCAATAAATGGTGCTAAGTCAGTACTTTCAAGGATCCACCAGCTGCTTCTTCTGTAGGTACACCAAATCACACTACCACTGTAACCATATTAAAAACCATCAACAAGGTCAGTGTCATGCAGAGGTGAGTAAAGCAGCATCTTGGAGTGAAAGCACTTAACTACTTCCTAAATTATGAATTTGTGTCTACATCAGCACCCATCTCATGCAGTTTACAGTGAAGCTTTGAATTGTAACTGCTGACATCAGTTTGGATGTATTATAAAATGGGTTGATATTGTCCAAATGGAGTTATGTTGAAAGATTAACACTCGTACTTCACTCTCATATTCATCAGTGCATCCTGAGGTGAGACGTGTAGTGAACGTCACGTCTGTGCTCTGAGACCGACAGTCAGTGCTCAACTGCTTGTGAAAGTTTGGAGGATTCCCGCTGTGTTCAACAGAAGCACCATGGCCTCAGATGCCCTAAGGAGAAAGCAGAGGATGCTGAACCTTCCACATCACACGATGGAACTGCGACTATGAGATGCTGTTCTGGTTTCTCAAGCAGCATCCTGCCATCTGTGTGGCCCTCTAATCTCCCGATGGACATTGTTTACTATACATTACTAATTAAGTGTATTACAATCTGCAAACATGTATGATTTTTTATTTGTATATCATACAGATTCACTTTTAATAATGAGGTTCCGAATATGATGTCTAACACATGAATTCGTGGTTTTTAACTGTGGGTGGCAAAACACTCCTTCTGCAAGACAATGAACCCCTAACCTGCTCCTGATGCCGAGTCCTCAGTGTTTATCCACAAGGCATTTGATAAATTATTTAAAAGATGTTAATTATATTGTTCAATGGAGTATTCAGGTCATATTGAAATAAAGAGAAATTTGGGAATAAAATCATGATAATGTGATCATAATTTTTCATTAAAAAAAATATCCAACTTCTTAAATTTTAGAGGGAACCAAGTAATCTAGAGCATTGCACCACTTTCTTTTAGTTTGTGGCATCACAGTCCTGTGAGCATCTCAAACATCAACTATAATCATTCCAATAAAAATGTTTTCAGTTTTTCAGCTTTATGAAAATGCAGCTAATTCGAGTTGCTTTTTTAAGCAGCTACCTCATGTGCTGGGTTATAAAATGTCCATCTACAGGCTCAACAATACAACTCATTTCAAGACAACAAAAAACAAAGAAATCTGCAGATAGCCGGTAGCAGTAATTTAAGGCCAACCAACACAAACA
This sequence comes from Hippoglossus hippoglossus, assembly GCF_009819705.1. NCBI lineage: Eukaryota > Metazoa > Chordata > Actinopteri > Pleuronectiformes > Pleuronectidae > Hippoglossus > Hippoglossus hippoglossus. Next base: position 18,896,519 of record NC_047163.1, on the reverse strand, counting down.
TTTTTAGAAACTCCCTAAATTATATTTCCCAACATTTTAGAAATTTGTATGTTTTGAAAAACAAAGAATATATATATAAAGAATGTGTTTATGAAAAAAAAATTTATAATTATGCGCACATGTACAGGGTTTGACAAAACAAAATTCGAAATTACACTTCACTCTAAAACTACTTTATTATTTGATTCATCTTAAAGCTGTACACATAACAGTGTATTGCTGAAGCATAAGATAAAATTCAACTAATCGCCAAAAAGAAAAGTTGACAATTAAAAGTAAATTTATTTGTTGCCAACCATTTTAGACTTTGACAAGATATCTTACGGAAGTAAAGTTACAAGGCAGCCTAACTGGGAATGAGCAGCATTTAGCACATGTGAGGGCACAACAGAGTGTGAATAATTTATTGTCCTTTCTAGGCATGGTAGGTGCAATGCTCAGCCTCTGCTGGCGACACAGTAAAGTGGGCCAGATTTTTCTGCCAATTGGGACAGGGCGGTGAAACAACCAGATAGAAGCAGTGAACTGTAGTCTTTCTCGCACTTTTGTACTTCCCCTCCCTCCCTTACCCCAATCTACCCATCTTTCACCTCCTCGGCATCCGGCCTCTCTCTATCTCCTTCCCTGTGTCCCCGGTGTCAGTGAGCTGTGTGGCGACACATTGCAGCTCCTCTAGTGCCTGCTGAATTATGGAAGGGGTTTAGAGGCGACGGCATTAATGAAACATGCCGTTAGGAGCCACATTTCGCAGTGGCGAGGGGAGACGTGTTGTTGCGTTGTAAATTATTCAGTTCCAAAATATCACAGCAACCATCACGCCAAGGCTGGTGGCAAGAAGCCACCTGCCACCTCTGGCCTGCCACTCTTCCCTTGTCTTCTGCTCTACACATCCCAGCTGTACTGGTGACGACAACAGAACACTGCAAAAACCCAGCCTGCTGCCCAGAGATAAAGATGCTCACTGATATGACTGAGTTTACTTCCTTATTTAAAGAAATTGAATTATTTTATTGAGTTGAATTTAAAGGGTATGCTTTGAAAATGACTGTCACTTAGAGCCCAACCAATACAGATCTTTATGTACTGATGATGATACCGATATTAGGGAGTAAAACATTTTAAATACCAATACATACATTTAAAAAGATTTGACATTGATTTCTATGGTGTCATTACCAAACCATTAACACAAACACAACCAAATATATAGGACTTGAATAAAAATATTTCCTACGTAAAATGTGAACATGAATGTACATCTCTTCTGCATTGCTTATTCCATAAATAAAAATTGTCTTCAAACAAATGCTGATACTTCAGTGGAAGGCTCGTATCTGTCAAGTTTTATCGGCCAAGTGATATATAAGTATATGCATTGATTCTTAAAAATTGTTTTTTTTATTTCTATTGTTTTTTATTTCATTTATTCTAAACCAACTGTAAAAAATACATGGGAATTATTTGTGAATAAAATTGTCACTCTCACAATCAGTTGTGCTGTTGTAACTTGTAAAAAGAGGCGTCAGTATAATGCATTGAACATAACAAATGTCAATCTGAGTATCGACTACATACAAAAAAATCTAGAAATCTGTCTTTCGATAATCTCAACAAGACTGAAACTACCCCAATGCCCTATTTATTTGAAACTGCACTTCCTGTGCACCACTGTGAGCGAAATCATCAGTGATATCACACAAAAATACATAGTTTCACTTTTTTTTAAGTGCAGTAATTTCCTGTAACATGTGGACACTTGAAATGAGTCAGACAGTTGTAAATAGAACTTGTTTCAAACTGTTGTGAATGAAGAAGCTTGTGAGCAGTAGAAGGACTGAGTCAAATATACTTGTGTGCGCTTTCATGTAATGAAGGAACAGGTCATCCAGTTCAACAGTGTGACTCACTGCTGTGTTTGTAATGGTTTTTGGGCACTGATGTCCGAGCTCAGACTGGATACACACACACAATGCTTTGTTAGTGGATCAATTCATGATTCATTTTTCGTCTTTCTTTGTAGACAATAAGAAAAATGCAGAATAATAAGCAGCCTAATTCTTTTATGATGCATTGTCTTCAGTTATGCAGTTATTTTGATGCCATCAGTGTACTTCTATCACTTTTTTACTGAAATGATCAGACGTACGGTAGAGAATAAAAAGCCTATTCAATTATTGTGCAAGCTATATATTCACAATAAAAATTCACCGGTTAAAGATTTTGTTTCTGTTTTATTTCAAACTCATTGCCAGGAACAAAATGTTGCAACTGTGGTTGAAAGACAAAAACTGCTCCATTTCACATGTGTTCTCTAGGTCTGAAAACATGAGCTGCAGCCTAGTCAGCCAGCAGTAACCCTCAAGTTTCCACTGTAAAAATGCAAATAAAACATCACCTCTGCTCTAAAAGCAAAAAAAAAAAAATCAGGAGGTTAATTCCACACTGAGCAAATTGACCTATGAATCTAATGTGCTCCCAGACACAGAGAACCGGTCTCTCTCTGAGGCAACTGCGGACAGTGCGTGTTGGTGGGTGTTCACCCTGCAGTCTGCTTTGACTTTGATTTGACACATGCTCAGCAGAGCTCAGGCGCCAGCATTGGGTGCATCTTCACACAGACAGCGAGGCGACGTCACCTAATGGCCCTTATCTCAATCTCCTTTAAAAGCATCTTGTAGTGCCTGCCATCTTTTGCTGCCACTTCTGTAATAAACCATCAGTCCCCCTCTCCTGTGGAGCATTGGTCTATTCCTCTGGCGGCTGGGACCAGACGGCAGGGCCCGCTGTGATTTTAATGGGCACTAACTGAAGGGATGTTGAGGTTAAAGTGCTACAAAACCACAGCACTGGTGCAGGAAAGTGAGTGTGTGTGTGAGACCATGATTACAGACATACTTTGTGTGTCCTTGAATTTTAAATAGAAGCAGAGTTTGCGTTTTCTTTGCAATAATTTGACTGTAGGGCGCAGAGGTCATTGCTGGGAAATGATAATCACAGCAATAGTAAAACAGATTAATTTCTTACAAAAACCCCAAATACACAATGCTGGCCAAAGTCAGATTTTGGTTGATTTTATTACTCATTTCTATCTAACACATGAAGATAGTTAAGCTCAATGTAAACAGTGCCAGAGCATCCTGCTGTGTATTTATGCTTGTACGTGGGGGTAAGCAAATGCTGTTAGTCACAAAACCAGCTGTGTACGAGGGGCTTTACAGCCATCATCTCCACACATTGAACTAGGGTGTCCGGACATGACCTATCCTCTCTATGTATACTGCACACACACGCACACACACGCACACACAAACACACAGATTACAGAGCAGACGGGACTCGGCGGCACCAAGAAGGCCTCCACGGGCTCCAATTAATACCCCAGCCCTTCATTTCCCCTCATCTCCTCATCTTCAAGAGTTGACTACAGATTAAATATTCATGCATCAGCACTGAGAGAGATAGAAGACTCCTACATGGCTATCAATAATAAAAAAACATCCCACAGCTCATAGCTGCTCGGCTGACATCAGAGGCTGACAAAAAGGAAGGTAAAATGAGAAAAGAACAAGGCCCAGAGTGTTTGCTTTCCCTCACAGTTTGGATGGCAGGGTCATCAGCTGTTTGAGAAGGCAACTGGATAGCAAGCAACCGAGGACTGCAGGGAAATCAAACCAGTGACGCGATGAAATACAAGTCAAACAGACACTATGCAAATATGCCAAAGGCAAAAACTAAATAAGCCAAGGGCAAAACACAACTGTGAAGGTCCACTGTTTGATGGAAAATGACGTGTCCATTTAACATGACACTGACTCATCACAGCGAAACAGTGTATCAGTGATGCTGGCTTCCATGATATGATGCGAGTGTAGAACATAAGCAAAATGCCCTATTCATAACCATGAGCTTCAACAATTCTTAGCTTCTGTGACCTAGGCTAAGAAAAACAAACTTTTTTACTGCTGTAACATTTATGAAAAATTCAAAATTTAAAATGATTAACTATAAAATTATTATGTATTTAAAATTATTGCTCGTGACTCAAGGCAAATAGTTTACTGATGTGCAGCAAGCAGCAGAGAACTCTTCAACATAAAAGTGATGGTTTTAAACAATAGCTTGAATGTTTCTGCTTTTATGTATATTGTGTAAATTATGACAGTGGTTTTCAACGTGGTGGTACAGACCCTCCAAGACAAATTTGAGGGGTGTAGAGATGATTAAGAATAAACAACATATGCTTCACATTTACTTTTTCAGACATTCTCTACTTTTTCCTTTGTTACTGAAAACTGCAGAAATGTTTTAAGACTAAAAACATTTCAAATTTAAAATAGGTTAAACTGGACATAATCCATGCACACTGCCACCATAGAGTGCTTCACTGCATTTTAACGGGAAGATGTTAAGTCATGTGTTAATGACTTTATAAACTCACTTGTGTTGTTGTGTTTCTCACAGTATCTTAATTGACTAAAACTGTTAACTGACCAAAGTCACGTGTAACGTGGACAAACACACAATAATAAATGAAATCCACTTGCCCCTTTGTAAGCTAATGTGACAAGTGAGCTGTAGTGTACATTAATTATTCATGAACGAAAACGCATAACAAACAAAGGGGGACAAAGTGTCTACGAGTGCGCTCTCAGAATCGCCCTCATTAACTGAAAGAGGATACAGTTCTGTGAGGATGACGGCATTTACCAAGAACCTGACAAGTGCCTCTATTGATTAGTGCTGATCTATTGTTACATACAGCGCTGTCTTAGCAGAGGGATCTGTTGGAATCCAGCAGAGCCTTTAAAAACTGGTGCTCGTTTTGGGTGCCATTAGTCAACACAAATACAAAAGCATTGACTCTGTGGTCTCTAGCTCCTCCCAATGGTAAAATGTGGTAAAATTAAGAGTCCACCAACACTTCAATAAAATGGATGAATTCTTTTCAGCAAAAGTATAATTTTATTACATTGATGAAATTAATATAAGCTGCACCTGATCAAATAAAGTTTTTACTGCATTTTTCAAACAACAAGTATAAGCTGCTTTGTAGAGGAGAAAAATGACTAAATGTTTAGACTAAAGAGAGATAACCCATTTGAATAATCAAAATCAAAACAACAAACGAAGGCCCAACAGCATCCAGGTTCTTCTACCAAGTGAACATCAAAAGCTATCTTTATATTTTTTCACATGAACCAAATGTTTTATACAAATACATTTTGAAGGCCAGTTGTTTTAACTGCTAAGACTAAGATGCAAGTCAAAACTGAAATATATATATATATATATATATATATATATATATATATATATATATATATATATATATATATATATATATATATATATATATATATATATATATATATATACACACACACACACACATATATATATATATATATATATACACACACACACATATATATATATATATACACACACACACATATATATATATATATATATATATATATACATATACATATACACATACATACATACACACATACATACACCTGTACTCTTCTGTAGCTAAATATTGTGATTCTAAAAGTACCACAACATGTATATGCATTAACAGTATCTAGCATGGCCAAAGTGACCAGATTGACATATTTCAGTAAATGTGTGTGGTTTATTTACCTTGTAAGAAGGCAGAAAGCAGAGCACACCCTTGGCCATGACCTGGCACACATGGAGCAGCAGGGCCCCCACCTCGTCCTGGAACGAATATGTTTCAGTATGTTGGAAGGTGGCTAAGAGTTTTCTGCCTTGAGGTCCTGCACCAACAGTGCCCACCCAAACCTGAATAGAGGACAGTAGAAATCTAAGGTTGATGTTACCAATATAACTCAAATAATAAATATATCTGGGCATGATCATGTTTGCCTGAAATATTTGTTAATATAAACATAAAAACCACAAATACCTCCGGGTGTCATAATAAACCGTTCCAAATTCTCATGTGCACTGCCTGACATGTTTAAGTTTTGTTTGTGAGGAGACTGGTCATCTGGAATTGAAACACACCTGTTTCTATGTGTGACGTATATTTAATGGCATCTTTAACATGAGTCGGCTCTAGTGATTAAAATGTGCCAAAAACACCTTTTTTACTGTCCTGCCAAATAAGTGTCTGAACAGACAGTAAAACTCCATTCACGAGGCCTTCAGATGACTTGAATAGCTATCAGGCAGTTAGACTGTGACATCTGCTGGACAGAAGCAGCACTGTGACAGATGTGGAGCAAACAAAGTTTCAGATTGTCTGTCAAAATCTTTGTTGTTGGGTAGATTGGAGACTCTAAATTAACTGTAGGTGAATGTGAGAGTTGAAGGTTATTTGTCTGCTCCCTTGTAGTAAGTGCTATCGATAATGGATAGATGATATACCCTCTGCTTCAGAGTTCCACCTATTGAAACAATCAGCCACTCTGATTAAGACTTTTTGAAGACCTGGACCACATGTTGACTAACAATGATAGCTTGGGGATTTTACTGACTCCTGCGCCTTTGAGTATGAGTGATAATTAGGAGTCAAACCGGCTAATGTGGATGATAGTCACAGTTTAAGAATCAAGCGCTCCTACAGTACGACACAATACAGTGTTCTTGTAAACCTACTCAACAAATTTGTCTGAAGTGTAGCTAAACAGTGCAGTGTTTTCACTAAGGCTTAATGACATGGGCGACTAACCTGGGACTTGTTGATAACATGATTGGCTTCCAGCTGGATGGAGAATTTCACCCCGAGTTCAGAGGAGAAGGAGCCCATCGGTGACAGGGTTCCTGATGTCAGCACAATGCTGTGCACCGGCCCACTCAAGTCAGAGAAAGCCTTGAAGGGATAGACACAGACACAATCAACCTCAGAGGGGCAATTAGTTGTAATTTATTCCATCATGAGAACCTTTAAAATAAAGGGTGGCTGGTGGCTCAGTGGAAGTTAAAAAACCTGGAAAAATGTAAATAGTCATTGACATTCATATTATCATAAGACATATTTTACTAGCTCTTGTCAGGTAACTTATATTTCAGAGCCTGTTAAGTTATTTTCTTCTTCCTATAGACTTCAGGGAAAGATCAATGTGGCCTACATGGCAAGGTCTGCCACATCAAACCTCTCACCACAGCTGGGTTGAGGCACCAGAAGCTGAGTGTCAACACTTCCTTCTTGACACGGACACCCTGGCGTTGTCTCTGGCGTGGTCGAACAAAAAAAACCCTGGGCATCAGGAGCATCGGGTTGAACCTGATTGGTCCAAGAGTAGCTCCTCTGCAGAGCTACCCGGTAGTCTTCAGCAAACCTACAGAGACAAAGAGAACAACAAAGCAACCCTTCAGTTGTATCAGCATCTGAGCTGGCATGATTCAGGATTTCTGAAGGTTGATTTCTTTGGGTTGTCTCTGACCTGCAGTTGTCCCTAAACATGAAATCCAGGACCATGAAGAGGTTCTTGAGGACAATGGAGGTAGCCGAGCTGATGATTGGGATTTGCACCATCTCCTCTCTACCATTAACGAAACCAACCCTCTCCTCCTTCTCCAGCACTGCTGCCAGGTTGTTCTGTCACATGGACAGACAGTGGACATGTGAAAACAAATCCAGGGTTTTTCCAGGCGAAAAATTAGGCGGAGGTGGTACTGGCTGGTACCGTCAGGGGGCAGGGATTCACACTGCCAAACCAATAGAGCCAAACCCCGCCATTTCCTCCGGCTTTCCTCACATTGTCTAATTTTTAAAATTCTGTTGTTTTTACCCAGTTTGTGTTTACACACGCGTCCGATGACACTATAGGCGTTTTGAGACATGTTTTGCAAGTAAATTTTGGAAAATTTGCTATGCAGTTTACCAAGAGTTTGCCGTGTTCACAATAGCATCAAAATCCGCATTATTCAGGCATGAGTTGGAGCAGCAACGTACAGCAGGCAGAGGCATGAAGTGACGTATTAACTCATAGATCTGTTAACTCGTAGTAGCTGCGTAGATCACATGATTTTCTGGACAACACAACAACTCTCTTGACATTTTCGTCGATGTCTTCTATGTGTGTGTCACTGCTTTTTCACGCGCCGATATCTGTTTCGTTTTTGTTTTTCATTTTTGCGCCTGCCGCACATTAGAAGCGTCATTATTTTGTCGGGGGGCAGAAGTGGCACGAAATTTGACAGAGGCGGCCACCTCGCAATTCTCTATGCAGGAAAAAACGAAAAAATAGCACTGCTGATAAGAAAACTTCTGAAACCAAAGAACATGCAACACATATTCAAATATAACAATAAATATCACACCTTAGTACTTTAACCATAAATTAATGAGGCCATATTAGTACTGATTACACACCAATGGTACAGTTAAAACTAGTGTGTAAATTCCTATTATTGTTGGGACCAGTCTTTTCCCCTTTCTCATCAGTAACAATGGGATTCTGTTGAAGACGATAAAAGCGAGAAGGTTGGGGGATAACTGAGTTAATTTTTTTAACTAAAAAGTAAAAATAACTAGATTTATGTTGTCTAAAGTTAGTAGTATGTGTACACCTAAGCAGCCATTTATAGGGAATACTTGGTAAATCCTCTCTTTCTACTCAAACAGCCTCAGGTCTTTGAGTCATGGATTCAACAACATGCTGTCAATCTCCTGTTCTACTACATCTGGTGACTGAGGAGGTCACTGAAGTTCACTCACTGAACACACGTCATGTTCATGAAAGAGAGAGATGACTTTTGCTTTATGACATGGGGCATTATTCTGCAGGACGCAATTATTAGAAGATGGTTAACTGTGGCCATAAAGAGATGAACATGTTCAGCAACAATACATTCAAACCCTAACTGACTGCTATTAAGGCCAAAAGTGTGTCAAGAAAACATTCCCACACCATCACACCACCACCAGCCTGAACTGCTGACACAAGGCAGGTTGGCTCCATGGATTCTAGCTGTTGACTCCGAATTCTGACTCAAGGTTCAGTGTTGGATATGCTGTTCATTCTGCTCACCACAATTGTAAAGACAGGTTATGTCAGTTACTATAGCCTTTCTGTCAATTTGACCAACACTAGTAATTCTCCTATTGAGACACAGTAACTACACCAACTATAATTCCTATCAGATTTCCAGAAAAGGTTTTGAAGAGTTTGAAAATCTAAAGTGCTCTGTACCAGCGGCGACTTGGACTCATCAATGTAACAGACATCGTTTATGACCACAGCAACAACAACTGATTCTCAAGTTCTAGGTTTTGCGTACTGAGTTGAGCTTCACCGAACTTTGAACAAACATGTGAATAAACAGTTGAACAGCTCTTTGTGCAGCAGCGGTGGCTTCAGGGTTCTGCGGACTGTCCAAGCAAACAGCTCATTCAAAACAGCCATATAAGAGGCACTGCACTAATTAATGGTGAATAACACTCATAATTGTGTTTAAGAGTGTAGTCTACTTCAAATGTCTACTTGAGAAGCAAAGATATTTGGAGTACCTTCAGAATAGCAAAGGTCGCTGCAGTGATACCCAGCGTGTCAAAGATGGCCAGTATATCCTTCCCATTCCAGACTTTACTTGCAGTCTCATATCCTCTTTCACTCATCAGGCCTTGGCTCTCCTGGATCCAGCTACAAAAAAAAGAAGTCAATTCCTCCTCAAATTATGAAAGATAGATATACAACTGAGCTACTGAATATGAGGATAGATACTGACTTGAACAGGGTGTAGCAGAAGTCTCTGAGGGGTTCATGTTTGGAGGCTCTGATTTTGCTTTTGACCATGCTGTCCAGCTCATCCCTGCACGTCAGCAGACTGTTGAGGTCCAACGTGAAGCTGGCACTCTCCCTGGCACAGTCCTCAATGTTGTGGGCTTCATCCAGCACCAAGATCTGGCCTGCCAGGTCGATCTCCATCTGATGCAGGAGGACAGTGAAAGGAGCGGAAAAGCACAAAGGAGGAGGAGCAGTTAATACCTTTAGTTTCTGTTATTTTATCTGATCTGTTGCTCCCTCTCTTTGTTTCCTGATGGTTGTGTACTAAAATCTACTTACACTCTCTCTGATCATAGGGTCCAGCAGGTAGTTATATGGGCAGAAGATGATGGAGGCACCCTGCCTAAGTTCACGGGCAGCATAGTAAGAGCATGAGCGGATCCGTTTCCCCAGTGCGACCAAGTCCTCAATGTCCCAGGCTTCATTTAGCCCATGGACAAGTTGTAGAGTGTTCTGGTCCCGCATCCTCTGGACACCATGGAAATAGCTGCACGACTTACCCTGTAATATACAAATGTATAGAGACAAGATAACATTAGACCAAAGTCTAATGATAAACCAATCATTGTACTAACTAATTTTATTAATTTACCACAATTGGAACCAATGTCCCATTGTGCTTTACAGAGAATGACAAAGGCAGAACAAGCCAAAACTAATACATTTAGACAAAATGTCCCAAATATAAATTTTAATGAATTAGAACAAACACAAAATTAAGTTGTAATATTTTGCTCATGAATCTCAATATCTCAATTCTAATATCATATCTTTAAGAAACCACACACCATTCATAAAATGGCCAATACCATTGCAACGGTGAAGCATGGTAGAGCTTTAAATTGTGAGGGTGTTTTTAACAGCATGTACATGGAGACCATTTGGGTCGAAGAAAAACTGGACAGAGTGAAGTATCTGGGTTTCCACACTTTCTTCAACATTAAATTAAAGGACTTTTCAAGCCCAATAAACAGCAAAAATTAATCAAGGTTAATTACTTTCTTGATGAGAAGTAGTGAGCTGTACAAAAGTTCACAGACAACAGTTAAAAGGAGAGAAGCTTGAACGTTTTAACAGCTCTCCTTTGTTCTCTGAAACAGTGATGTCTGACTGGTCTCTTACACACATACAGAACAAGGCCTATTTACTAACACTTAGAATAACCATAACAAAAGAATTGGGATTTATATTTTAACATATATGTATATTGAAGGACCCATGTTTATTTATGTCTCTTTTATTAAATGTTACTTTTCACTCAAATTTAAAAACTTGGTGTGACCCATGGGGTGATAACTCCTGCTCCTCCCTGTCAGTTTGTCCTGTGTGTATGTGGGTTTCCTGTTGGGAGGAGCTGGTAGTATCAGTGCCAACTGTGGGCACCTGGGCCCAGTGTTCATAGTCTATAAAGTGTGGCCTTCACTTACAGTCTCTCTCTCCTTCTCTGCAGATACCCAGTTGGTTATGTTGCAGCCTTAGTTGTCTTCAGTTGCATTATTACCTTGGTTATGACACATTAGAACTGTGAGGTACAGAGATATCCTTAATAAAAACACTCAGAACCTCAGACTGGGGTCACAGTTGAACTGGAAAATGACTATAAGCACAAAACCAAGGCAACATGGGAGTGGCTGAGGGACAATGTAAATGTCGGCGAATGACCAGGCTAGAGCCCCAACATCTCTGGAGAGACCTGAAAATGGCGGCCCACCAACGGTCTCCATCCAGGAGACTTGACCCGAAGTAATCTTCCTTTGTTATGGGATATTGAGTGTAGACTGATGAAACAAAAATTAATCTTAACAATTTCTACATAAGGCTAAAACATAACCAAATGTGAGTGAAAATGAGTACGTTCTGAATTCACTGTATATTTCTAAGACTAGATCCCCCATTGAGCAGAGTTGACATAGGGAATTTTAAAGGCTGCGTGGGATCAGGTGTTCCAGCTATTGTAGTGGTTTACATGTCCTGACACTCATACAGGGAGGAAAGCTGTGTAAAGAAGCAGCATCTCATGTACTAAGCCCCAATTACTCTGTCAGCAGAGGAACCTGCTGTAGATGTCCCACCCTGTTCTTTATGGGTCCAACAGCTTGAGGTGACACTGTCACAAAAATACTGTACACCGGTTGGATTTAATAACCTCCTCACATAGCGATGATCTCTGAATGAGACGATCCACTCCTCACAATGATGCAGAAACTTTAATGACACTGAACACGTTGTCAGGAGAGTTCGGAGAATTGATGGCCAGCGCAGCCACATGACAATTTACAGCACAGTTAAAACGGACAGCAGGTGTTTTGACCGAGGACGCCATAATACTATCAATCTGTGCTTTTGTGTATGAATCCCTTTGTGTCTGTACAGCACAGTAACCTCACACTCACTAGACTAGACCCTGAGGTGATGAAGACACAAGAGCATCAATGACATCCACTCCAGTGAGGAGTTATAACTCAACCAGCTACTTCATATGACAAAGTGAGACAATTGCCATGGAGGCAAACACCTCCAATGACAGCTTAATTATCCTCATTACAGTAGGCGCCTCAACTTTAGGACAGTGTAGGGGGTTACAAGTGTCTCGTGTTGCCGGCTCAATGGTTCCTGACATTTCAGTGTGTTAAAAAGACCCTGCCTGATCAATTGTGGACATTGTGGAAGCATAATTGTTGCTCTAAGGCTGCAGCATTGAAGGAGGTTTATGTGGTAGTACTGTAGTTACCTTTGGGTCTGTGTTACAGGGTGTCTGAAAAGGTCAAAGGATGTGTCATGAGCTGCTGGTTTTCACAGCTGGAGAGGGTTCAACCTTGGTTCAAAGAGTACACTTCAGATGTGGGGTTGAACTGACCTGAGCTATGAACTATATCATTCACAGGCCATTCACAGGATAAAAGTCTCATGTCAACTTTGTAGTGTGTGCTGGATTTTTGTGGCAGATACCATAATTGACATTTGAGAATTAAAAGAAAGAATCCCTTAAAATTGGTTCTTTCCAGAAATGTGACCAATCAATGTAGAGAACAGGACATTTTACAGTCAAAGAAGAATTTCCACACTGCGGTTGTATGCCTGCACCAACCAGTGCAGTTTCTGTGTACATATTTCTACATTCTTTTTTATCCAGATTCATATAAAAGGTCACTGTAACCTTTACCATTGACAACTGAAACCTAATCACTTTATCGTTGAGTCCAAGTGACGACTGATCAAAAGTTGAAGAAATTCCCTCAAGCAGTCTTGATATCCCAATTAAGTGGCCCAAAACATGATTTTTGATGCCACCATGACCTTGACATTTGACCACTGAAATCTAATCAATTTATCAGTGAGTTTAAGTGATTTGTGCCAGATGTAATGACATTCCCAAGGTCAGTCCTAATATGTCGCATTAACATGAGGTAACTGTAACCCTGACCTTTGACCTCCAGGCACTACAATTTAATCTTAAATTCATCTTTGAGTGCAAGTGAAAGTTTGCACCAAATTTGAAGACATCCCCTCAAGCTGATCTTAAAATATAAAACATAAACATAATTTGAGGCCACTGTGACCTTGACCTGTGACTACCAAAAATCAAGGGAGTTAATCTTTTGCTCCAATCGAAGGTTTGTGGCAAATGTGAAAGAATGTGCTTTGTGAGGTGACCGTGACCTTGACCCTGACCTTTGACCACTAAAATCTAGTTCTGGCCTGATATTTGCAGTGTGAACCTTGACTTTGTCTTTAACAATTGCATTCTACATGTGAACACCAAAGGAATGCCTAGCTTTACATATATAGTACTTGCAAGAACGTGCGTGTGTGTGTGTTCATGCATATATCCTCACATTCTTGGCCTCCAGCAGCTCCTTGCAGCGTTCATTGCGGTTGGAATGAGGAGCCACTTCCGGGTGAACGCAGGTGTGATCTCTGCTGGATAAGATGGTCATTGGCACATTGGAGTAAACAGTGCGTTTCAGCTCATGGGCGATCTGAGTTATCTGTTTATGTGTCCGAGTTCCAAAGAAGATCTTAGGAATCTTCTTTTTGCCATCCTTGTCCTTCCCACTCTCTTTGGCTGAAGCACATGGGCACTGGGAGCAGGGTTCTGGGGCCTGGATGGAGAAAAATAAACACATGTGGTAGTTCATATCTAACCTGAACAGTTGAGTCCCAGATCTTCGTGAATGGCATAATACCAGCAACTTGCATTTATGATAACACCGTCCAGTTTTGCTGACTCTATGAATTCTTTGTTAAATAATTCTGAAGACAAAGTGAAGTTTTTTGTGAATCTTAACATTGGATCTTACTGGGAATCCACATGAAATGCGAGAAATGAGCCATGTGTAGGTGCTATTGAAGCACTCTATTCATGAAACCCAGACCAACCCAGTTTGGTCATGTCTTTCATCCAAACCAGCAGCAGCTCATGAGGACCTGAGAGGACAACAGCTGGCAAAACTCAATTAACCAGGCTGACAGAAATCCGAAAGGAGCTGAATATGTGTTTGTTTAAGCAAGCTTCACTTGGAGAAATTGACATTGTTCTTATTTATTGACTGACTGGCTTTCACTGAATTTAGGGTTCAGTGTCTTGCCCAGGTAAACTTTAGCATGCAGACTGCAGGAGCCAGAACTAACCACTGACCTGCCGATAAGTAGACGATTGGAACTACCTCTTGAGTTACACCCACCTATATGGATATGTATTCCAGCTGTGACTCAAGAGGTATGGCCGATCGTCTACTAATTGGAAGGTTGGTGGTTCAATCCCTGATACCTCCAGTCTGCATATAGCATTGTCCTTGGGAAAGATATTATGCTGTCTGCTTCCGTTCTTGCACAACGTCACTCAGCTAGTAATGTGGTGCTTTTGTGCTCAAACTAAATACATAGAGAAAATATAGAATAATAGTTAAGTTAAAGAATTTTAACACAACACTCCTTAACTAGAAATACCTCCATGCAGTTGTACACCTCTGCCATCCAGTGAGATATGCTCACAATCACCACTGTTCCTGAGCTATGACATTGAATAATGGCCAGTGATATTGCTGTTTTAATCTGTGTCAGTAAAATCACTTGTGTCAGATACTGCAACAGCCACTGTGCCACTGCACACTATCACTGCACAGAGTGCATTGTTTAATTAATGATAAGGCTGGCTGGCTGTCCATTTATGAGACATAACCAACAGTGGCACTTACTTATTCTTAAGGCCACTGTTAATACATTTTCAAACAATCGATCATTTGTACCACTGATGTGTATCATAAAAGCTTGGAATAAATTAATTCAATCCCTACACCTCATTTACACACAAATCACACAATGTGTGACGTATGCAAAAACACAAAGTTTTCATCCCCATTATCAGTTTTTTCATAATATTCTAAATATATATAATACATGTACTATATCTATTTAGTACATACATCTTAATATTACATACATCTACATAGCATACACAGCTTTACAATGCAGTATGATACAGAGCGCTACCAACTCATCATCATTATCCAGTGCCTCAATAAGCTTTTTGACAGACTGTGTTGAATGCTTTTGATATGCACATGGAGAAGCATAAAAAATTTGCATCCATACATAAGGTGTCCTGTCTCTCTCTACAGTGGGTGACCTTTTTGGGGTCTGAAAGATGATAGGCTACCATTGTAGTGGCTGGGAAAATGTAGCTGCTACATAATTAGCTGTCCAGTGACGTGGTGGATTCTTTTTCTCAAAGGTGAAGTGTAGCCAGCACCATTTATGAAACTGATCCTGCTTATGTGTTGTGCTCTTTTAAGTGGTTTACTCTTTGACCACTCAGTGCCTCACATACATCATAACAGGCTTCTCAAATCCAGAACTTCATTTAGAATATAGGACAAAATGTTGAATATCCTACGTTTTAAAGTATAATATAAAAGGTACTGAAGTGTAAAATATATAATTACCAATTTTATTAGTAGTAGAAGCAGCAGGAGTGGTACTAATACTCATGTATATACATTATATATAAATATGCTTAATTGACATGAAAAAAAGTAGCAATAACAAAAAATAACACACACACACACACACACACACACACACACACACACACACACACACACACACACACACACACACACACACACACACACACACACACACACACACACACACACACACACACACGAAATGGATGAATTAAGTTCCGATAGCTGATTCCATTTTGTATCCAGTTCCTGGTCCACAAAATACCTATGATTTATAAAGCTCCAACACTAACAAATCTCTCATCAAAACGGGAAATGGGCATCTCAGACAGGGTCCAAATATAGTTTTGGGGCAAATTGAGCTGCTTCCCTCTGTTGAAGATAAAAGGGCTTGAACACTCCTTGCAGGTATATTTTTGATTTATTTTGCTTGGTTAGTCTTAGAGGTTAGCAAATCATATACTAACTCAAATGTGCCATTTTACTTTCTAATTATGCAATGTGTAAATACAGTAGAGGAGACTGATGATAAACCACTGTTTTCTGACTGGAAAAACAACAGGTTGATGATCTCCAGCAAATGGAGATGGATCAATAGGTAAACACGGTCTCCACTGCATGGTAACAGACTTTTGTAACAACACTATGGCTTCTTTTTTCAGAGATTCAGAGAATCGTTTTTTTTCTTAATGATGAATTCATTTTATTCACAAGCTTGAAAAAAAGGTCCATCTCTAAGTTTTCTATAAAATCCCCTGAATGGTTCCACATAAGAATGATTGGTATGTGTTTTCATGCATCACAACTTACGATGGGGATCAGAGGGTAGCACTCCTAATGACAGATGAGTAGCTCTGGTTACCCACGAGCCCAGATTTTCCACGCTTGTTTCCCCATCAAATATTACAATGTGTGGTGGAGTATAGACCAGAGAGAAGCCTTAGAGAGCCATCTCTCAGAGTTAAGAGGGATAACGAGCCCTGAGCCCATGTGAAAAATAAACAGAGGTGCTGTAGGGCCCCAACACCAGTTCAAGTTACCTTTCTCCTCTGGAACAGTTACGCTTCACAGCCTGGGCCCTGGGCCCGATCACCTTACCTGCTGCTGCCACATTAAATAGAGCCATCCAAATATCCTGCTCCAAGATGGCCAATAATTACTTATTCATTGGCAGGAGGGGAAGAAGGGGTGGGTAGGGGCAGAGTAGAAGAGCTTGCTGATGAATAGAGGCCCTTGTCAAAAGCTGCAGCAGGAAACAGCTGACACAAGAGTATCCTTTTACATACCTGCCTCCTGAGATGCCAGGACAACAAGGTTTCAAGCTTGGCCCCACAGCCCAGAGCAGACACCCCTAGAAAGGAATGCAGATAACTGGCAAAAGTGGCAAACAGGACACCAGCTCGCAACAAGAATATAATGCTTCTTTCAGCACAGGACAATTTCACTGGTGTTACTCTTTGGGTGCCACCAGCAATGACAATGCCATTTATCTATCAAACAACACATTATGTGAGTGAAGTGTTTTCCTATTATCCCAGCATTTACAGGTACACTGTACAGTAAAGGTAAAGTTTCTTCCGGCTTACCATATCGTGGTATACAGGTTTACTTAGTAACTGTATGCTAAGTTTTGTCAAGCTTGTAAAAGTTTGTCAAGTTCCTTCAGGTATGACAGATTTCTTGGTATACGCTGCCAGGTGTAAGTGTATGCAATGGCCAAAGCTTTCTTGAATTGACAGAACAGAGGTCAGCGGTGTTACTGAACACCTCAGAATATTCACAGGTAGGCTTCTGTTGCTATTCTCCCTGCCAACACCTGATAGATGGAAATCTCACACTCTGGGGGGCCAGTCAGAGGGCACCGAGGGGCCGCAGGCAGTGGATCACTTAGGTATCACTGGCGCCTCTTGCTGGACGCCAATTTGCTCCTCATTCCACAGCTTTCAAGGGCTTGGAATTCATTCCAATAAGGGTGTGCTTCAATAGCCAATACCTCAGAAGACATGACACCGAACACCCCTTCCTACCGATATGACCACACGGTGCAGGGAGGCACCACGGCAAATATCTGCCCTCCAAAGCACCTGTTTATCCCTCGGGCACAGTAACCAGCGGGTGAACCCCATTCAATATTTATCCCCGTGGCTTTCACAGATCAGCGGCCCAGGCGAGGCAAACCCTCTTAATTAAAACTGGAGCTTGCTTCAAAGGGCTCCATTCAGGCCGTCAGTCAGCACTCACAGGACAAAAGAGCCCGGGTTATGTAGCTCCAGGGAAACCAGAGACGGACGCGCTTTTTCGACTTCACTTTCCCTCCTCCTCTTTTTCCACCTCCCGTCATCCATAGATCTAAATCCAAGCAACACACCTGTGGCAGGTTTAGACGCAGTTGTGAAAGTTCAACCATTCCTGTGAGCTTTGCGACACAGTAGTTTATGGTTCAACATGTAATGGTTATGGGTAACCTGTTGGTCTCTGGAACCTGCAGAGAATTCAGGAACCTTGATTGTTCACCAGAAAGAGCATCTTAATACCTTAAGGAACATGATGTTACTTGATGCACCTGCTTTGGTGGCGTCTTAGTGCAGCAACGGGTTGAAATGACATGCTAGACTTTCAACTTGCAGCTGAAAATGATTCATCATGATTGTTCTACCAAATCATCAACATTTTCCTGAGACCTTTCAAGAATTTGAGCCTTCAAGATACTTTCAGCAGTAAGTTAATGATCTCCAGCTAGTAAAAGGTACATTCTAGATTACAATACAGCAGTGCTGCAATAAATCAAGAGATGAAACAACTTATTGTTAATTTGATTAATGGATCAACAGTAAAAAACATATCAGCACCTATTTTGATAACTCATTAAGTGTTTAAAACATTTTTAAGATTATATATGATAGTCAGTCTTGAAAAAGATGCCAATGAATAATTTTCAGATATGAAAGAAATAAACATCATCACAACTGGTCCACTCAAATCAAATTGTAAAAGCTGTGTGGATAAACACAGACTGGTTTACTGTTTCTTAATGTGATAAAGCAAAGTACACTGTTTATATTAACAATGTATTTATAATCTTGGTATTCTGTTCAAACAAGAACCTGTTTGTAGAAAATGAATGTTCAAATTTCTTATATTTCCAGCCTTTACATGTTTTAAACTTCAACCACAGCCTTGATTCGTTTCGTGGAGCGTAGCGCCACCCAGTGGTGACAATGAATGATGATTCTGACCATATTGCTGACATGGTGAGTGATAGGGTGCAGCAGACTTTTTCACAATGGGCATTTTAACATCTTATAGCAGCAAAAACACAAATAATAATAACGGCTTTGTTCAATTTAAATGTCTTGATAGTGGAGACAGAGGAACTTTTTCAGAGCAGACTTTTGGACATTTCACTGCAGGACAAGCCCAAGTGTAATTACTTTACATTAACAATGTGCCCATGTTCCATGTTAGTGCCTTGATGTTGTGCATGCTGGCTGAGATGAACAGCTTACTGAGACTCACTTATGAACACAATTATTTACACTTGCTTTTTAAGGTTTATTCAGTAATTTGATTTGTCAATAATATTTTATATCGAAGATGGTGTCCATTTATATGTTCCATTAATATTTTAGTATTTCTTAACTAAATTACTCTTATTTGGTTACTTAGTCTAGGATCATGTGTTCCTGCTAGATGGAGTCTGGAATGTAGGTGCACCATGCCCATATATTTTGATACAGCCCATATTTTCAATCTTTTAAACTGTATCACATCAGCATTATCAAGGTTGGTCCACAGTGACCCGCTTATATTTAAGAAAAAAATCTAATACATGGACATTACTGCCCCCATGTGGCAGTAAACCTATGACTGGTGTAAGAGTGCATTTCTGTCTGGAGTATACTCACGCTGCATGATGAGGGTAAACCGGTCAGGGGGCTGTGTGGCTGTGTGGCCCAACTCGGCCCCGGAGGCTGGTTTTCTTGCTCCGGCTCATCATCTATGAAGATCACTCCCCTCTCCAGGCGCTTCCTCTTCCGGCTCTGAAGACACTTTACATTAATGAACTACACATTACTCAACATGTACATTACAACCAGTACAGACCAGTCTTGTTTAAATGTACTTAGTGACTTTAGTCACTGTGATGCCACAGTTAAGTTGTCCTTCAACCTCTTGGATATAAAATATCATAATTTCCTTATTTCATCTGTGATTTGTGAAGTCACAACGACCTTGATCTTTGACCATTGAAATATAATTAGTTCATAATCAAGTCCTAATGAATATTTGTGCCGTTAGACAGTTCAGGCATGTTTATTAAATACATATGCACATATATGAATTTACTGTATGTCATTGTCTGGCAGTAATATTGTGCATTGCATCTTGACTCACCTATATCTCGGTAACATTGTAATGGTGACCAACACATTGTGACAGTACTCTACTGCGAAATATCATCAATACAATTTTATCAAACTACTACAGATATTACTTTTCTTTATTTGACACCACGAGGCAGAGAGTACATACATATATCCTCAACATATATCAAAGTGAATTCTGTAAAAATTTACAAAAGGTATGTACGAAGCATCGATGATTACCTCTTGCTCAGCATCCCGAATGCGTTTCCTGTCTGGCTGGAAGTCATCGTCTTTGTTGCAGTCAGAGCTCAGGGAAGACTGGAACTTCTCAGACAGGCGGGAGGCTATGGATTGTTTCTTGGGCTGTGGCTCCTTTGGTGACAGCACTATAACAATATAAAAATGTTTGGAACATATACAGTAACAGAAATTAGCATGTGCGCAAATGGCTTAAATCTTATTTGTGTAGAAAAGGTCAAGTCAGGTCTGCTGTTAATTCTGATGACATAATACTAAACACTTCAGGTACAAAGTAACTTTCAAAATCTCAAAATATTTTAAGCAGTGAAATACTTTTTTTGAAACATAAGCTAATTGTTATACTAACCTGTAAATATACAGTGACTTTATGCAATTAGAAAATGTGGTACTTGTGAGTACTGGTGTAATGATTCATTGAATGATTCATCAAACTTGATATTTGAGATTCCACTGAACTGACTCAACAATGTTAACAAAGCTGGGAGTGTGGAAGAACCAGTGGCTGCATTTTTCTTGTCTGTAATCACTTGAGAACCCACACAGAATTACACATGGTTCCTCCTGTGACAGCTATGACTTTAATATGTGATTGCATTTTCCATTTATAGGATCACTATATTTGATTAACAGGATTATTGCAGCAATGTGTTGAAGTAAACTCACTGGTGTGATTCCCTGGATTCGCTAAAACAGACGTTCCCATCTCCAGTTATTTTATCTGAATGTTTCTGAACACAATTTCCAGAGATGTTGCTTCATCACAACATATGGCAATAGTGCAATATATAACTACACACATCATTACAGAGGATTGTATCCATATAACTAAATGTTTCATGAGGAGATTTACACCCAACAAAAACATTCCTTTTACCAACAAACATTACATTTTTCTGTGTGTCTGATTTGACGGTTAAACTGAGGACCAACAGACATACAATGCTTAAGTTCCGGGACTGACAATACCTACTTTGGTTGAATGACAGAAAAAAACAGTCGAGAGAAAAAAAGATCAAATACTGGGAGTCCACTGGACTAACCTCTCACTGTCTATTAAGAATATTTATTCCCACTGTTTACTTTTTTCTACTCAGTGGAAATCCAAAGTGAAGACAGGTTGAGGAAGATGTATTTGGGATGAACATGTCCAAATGGTACAGCAGACAAAAGTGGGACAGAAAGAGACTTACAATGTGCAGGTGTGGGGGGCAGCTGCAGTGCAATGCTTTGATCTTTAAGTGGTGACACAGTGAGGTCCACAACAGCAGGTTTGACTTCTACTGTGGCCGACACCAGTTTAGCTTTGCTGTGGCACACACACTGGCAGCATGTGCTGACATCCGGCTTCTTACAGGCGTCAGGGCTTTTATCGGACTGGTTCTTAACGTCCACTGGGTTTCCACCTTCGTGCAGTTTAGCTGTCAACACACAATGGAAGACAGTTATAACAGTGACACCGAGTCTGTATATGGTGTACGAATGTGAATTGATAACGTATTATTGATATCAACGCCAAACTCATCTCTGCTGCTCAGTCAGATTTTTAGTGACTAACTTGTTCCTGACCACTTTTGTTTGAAGGAGGGGGAGTAGGCTTACACAGCTTGTCAACTTCAACACAACCGCTTTATTTTCTAAGTCCGAACACAGTGTAAAGTAGGAAAAAGACTTGCATGTGACTCAGTTGTGCAAGAGCTTCACTGTTTAACAGCTATAAAATTAATAAAACTAGAATGGCGCTCAGTAATGTGCATACCTCCGCAAAGGCCCAACAGTCTCCTTAAGTTGTACACACTTATAGATATCAGTTCCCTAAATAGGCCATTTCTTCCATTAAGATCCATCAATTAATACCCGAGAAATTATGAAAAATATTTTTGCCCCATGTCCTACCCTTCCACCAAGTTTAATAGAAATCTGTTCTGAAAAAGAAATATATATACACTCAGTAACGGACATGCTACTGAAGTATGGCTTTGGATAAAAGCGTCAGCTAAATGAATGTACACCATGTTATTACAAATGCACAGTATCCTTATATAGATATTGGAAACAAACAACGCAAGTTTATATGAAGCAATTTATGAAGAAAGAAAAGAGGGAAGTGAAAAACTGTGTAAATGATTTTCAACTTAAAAGCTTTTTCATTTTCTTTGAGGATATTAAGACCTATCTTCTCTCAGGCTTACCAAACTGAGCCTGCTGCCAGGCCAGAGCAGAGCAGAGCAAGGCTAAGCTTTTTCCACTTCCTGTGGGACTCTCCAGCAAACAGTGTTGCCCATAGTTCAGTCCTCGGACGATCTGCAGACAAGATACACACATTTACACAGTCAGTTAAAACAATCAATAAGTGCTAAATCTTTATATAATATACCACAATTTAAGGTGCGACTAGTTTGTTTCCCTCTGTGCACCTTCTCCATGCAAAGACAACACAGTTCAAAGCACAAATAGGCAATCAATCCATATCAACAACAACCAGTTCCACAACTCTATGAATAGTAAGTTTTGGTCATATATTGTGGCAAACTAATAAAACAGTTGATAAATCATTAAAGAGCTGAGGCTCAGCTTAAACTTGAGAAGCTCTAGCACATTAGACTCAAACGCAGAGGTGTTATTGCATTATGTCATCACTCAGCTTTATCTCCCTCCAGAGCCCAGTGATACAGTTAAGTCTCTTCTTGACATGACTCCAGGAAGAAAAGCCTGGATGGCAAAAGACTGTCCTCAGTTAAACCACATTAAAACA
Source organism: Hippoglossus hippoglossus (assembly GCF_009819705.1). NCBI lineage: Eukaryota > Metazoa > Chordata > Actinopteri > Pleuronectiformes > Pleuronectidae > Hippoglossus > Hippoglossus hippoglossus. The sequence goes on along the minus strand of NC_047163.1, from coordinate 18,873,406 downwards.
GATGTGGTCTTGTTTGGACCCCATCTCCCCATCCGGGGTATAGAGAATAATTTAGGGCCCCTCACACCTAACTTACATACAAGTTAAAAATCTTGGTGTCACCTTTGACCCTGTGTTGACATTTAACATAGCACTGTTGTTATAGGCTGTTACTTTCAACTAAGAAATATTGCTAAACTTAAACCCTTCCTTTCTCAACAACCTGAAGATACCTTCATCACATACCAACTGGATTATTACAACGCCCTCTTTTCCAAAGTTAGCCAGTCATCCCTGTTTAGCCCTCAGACAATCTCACCTGTACTTGCATCTCTACACTGGCTCCCAGTGAAGTACAGGATTCCGTAGAAGATTCTTTTGTTTGCTTTTAAAATGCCCCCGAAACATTTCTAAGCTTCTCTTCCCCGGTTCCACCCGTACAAATCTCTGTGCAGTCTGAGAATGGTCCAAAGAGGAAAGACACACAACACGCAATGGGCTAGCACCCTCCCCTGGGTCTGGGTGCAGCTCAAAGCTAACACTCCCCTGAAATAGAAAAATAAATTAAAAATCAAAAGGTGTCCCCATGCTGACTGTCTCGCCCTGCCAATCAGCTGTTGGGGGTGGGGGATCGTTCCACCCATCTCTCCTGGCCTGGTCTGACCTCACTCCTCATGCATACCATTCTCTCTTGGCTTTGCAAGCAGACAAACACGCACAAACAACCCACAAATACTGGTTTAATTCAGTCTTATTGGATCAGACGCTTTTAAGCATGCCCCTTTTTTGTCTCACACCATTCATAAACTGTAACTGCTCTGTCTTTTATGTTTATCTATATGTGTAATCCACTGCCACTCTGTCACCTTGTCTTGCTTTGTCACCTTATTTCACTAATAATAATAAAAAAAGAGAGATAGATACTCATGATTTTATGGATTCATATCATCAATAAATACATTGTCATATATTTAAGTCATTATTTTGAGAAGATGTGATACTCTCTTTAAATAATGCTTCAGTATCCAAATATGATAAATTACGTGATTATTTTGAGAAGATTTGTCATTAAAATGCACGGGACCTTTTTTCCATCAGTGACAGAATTGGGCTTCCACCTGTAGTTGAACATTTAGAATGAAAAACACTTAACAGCCAGGGGCACAAGTGTGAACCGGTTCTGAGTCGATAGCTGTTGCAGTGTCCTACAATGCTTAGTTTGCCCAAATAGAAGCGGGAGATTTGGAACTGAAAGAACAAACTATGTTGGATTTGTCAAGATAGTGTAAACACTGAGTCCAGCACAGACCCAGACACAGCTGAAGTAGAACTGCTGAGAGCCAACTGTCCTATTGGTTTGACTGTGTATTATAATAAAGGGCTGAAATAATCACCAATGGGCCAGTTCACTTACACACACTGCACAAAAAGCCTGAATAACAAGAGGTGAAAATCATGTCACATCACTTCCTAACTTCAGTTCAACTGAACAAATATAAAACACACTACAACTTGAATGAAAATCCAATGCATATCTCTGAATTAGAAGATGCACAGGTTAGTGGTGAGGGTGCTACTCACTGAATTCATCATGGCCAGCTGGGACGGATAGGCCTTGCAGGGGAAGTGGATCTTCACCCCTCCAATGGTGTACTCCACTGGGGACTTCGCCATGTTTCTCTGCGTCACACTGATGTGTCTGAACAAGCAGGAAACATGTCTGATAAACCTGGTATTAGCCTCCTAGCATCCGGACACACGCTGTTAGCAAAGCCCCGGTTAATAATCCATTGACTCTCGAGCTAATGTGGTTAAGATTTAAATCACAAACTTGAAGTTGAACACATGTCACTGTCGGTCGTGTCCGCTGCTGTTGTCACCTTGTCACCTACCTGAGGTTCGACAGAGGCAGTCACTCGTTAGCTTATTTTCCCCTGCTTTACTTTAACTACTGTTGACATCCATCTTAAACTGCTGCCACTGTACACAAACACACGTTCTCTCAGGATTAACCACGAGCCGTGTCAGTCCACTGCTCCACCCATTATCTTTCCCGCTCCCCAAATTCACAGGAATACGCTTGACAGGAAGTGAGAGCAGTGGGACTTCCTGCAGTTGCTTTCAAAACAAAACCCCTTTTGTGAGACATCGCAGAACATGTCGCTGTATGTCCTCTATGAAAATCCTTTGGATGAGTGTAGTCTTTCACAGGAAGTAGTCCCTGGGTTCAGAACATCACCAACACCGATGGTAAGTAGCGATTATTACGTTTAGATGTTTAAGCTTGGTGTGACAACCACAACTTGACTTTACGGAAGTAGTGTAGCGGAAGTAAACATCAGCCCTTAAAGGAACATGCTGATGTTTTTATGAGTCAGTCCAATGTAGACATTTGTCTCCAGTTTGTTTGATCCCGCTAACCGATTGATCCCAGCCGACATGTTGACATATCACAGCAGTGTAAATAATATCAAGACTTTCCATTCAGCTGCTGCAGTTTGACATCATGGCTCACTGTCATGTTGTACACTGAACCTAACCAGGGCCGCCATCACTGTTCTCAGTACCTGGGCCTTCCCTGCTGTGGAATCCTAGAGGAAATACCTCAGGGAGCAGTGATGAGAAAAATGGTTATTGTGTTTTATTGAGTAACTTGTAACTGATATGTTCTAGGTATCAGATAATCCAAAATTCATTTGATATTCAAAAATGAAGGCACATGATCTACCCAAAGCAGATGAGAACATAAAAAGTCATAATAAAAGCCAAGGTGATTTAATTGCCAATTATGTAAACACAGGTGAAAGAGGAGATACAAGGACTTCATTCAGAATATGGGCCTGAACATTTCTCCAAAGAAACATAACAGTACTAGAAAAAGTATATCACCAAAGTGTTTGTTTCTGATCTTAAGTGGACTGTTATATGGCCCTTTGAATGGTGACATTTAAAAGCTCTTAATTGGTGGAGAAGACTGTATGAGTAACAACCATCATATCAGGAAAACACTGACTTCAGATGAGAGTTATTTTCCGAAGTCAACTCTCTTTTCTCATTCAAATTTTTCAAGCTGAGGAAATCTGGTTTGATCCAGAAAGATTAATTTCAAACAAATTAAAGAATCCCACTTGAAGGTATTACATAGCTTTTACAATTATTAAACAAATTTAAAGTTTAAACGATTTAAACGATTGTTTTGTGTTGAACTACAACAGTATGAATCAATGTTCTAAAATAACAACAAACAAAAAAGTCAATATAACATCTCACATTTTAGGGAAAATACTCTAATACTGTGATGATATCATATGAATTACACCATGTATTGATGTAAACATCTATGTGCACATGTATATAAATATACATACTGAGGTGGGGGATGGGTTGGGCCGTGAGGTTTGTGCGAAACAAAAGTTTTTTTGCACTGTACTCATGCACTTTTCTGCTGTTAGTTCAGCCATTTGAACCGGGTCTGTCTAAATAAATGAGTAGACTACAATTTATGATAGTATATAAAAACAATAGAGGGATCCCAAATGAAATAAGACACTGTATTTGCAACAAGAACACATCACTAATGACCATCATCATTCCTTCCATATCGTCACTCAATTTTGCAAAACATTCTTGAACCAAATCCATGATGCTACAAAGTCCTGTTCTCAATGTAAATACATCATAATGTAACAAGGTTTTACAAAGATTGTGACGTCTGTCTTGTCTGTGTAATGATTTTTATTCTCTTGCAATAAATAGAAATCATGGACGTAGGTCATGTGCCAAAACATAATAAAAGACTTCTTATTCTTATATTTAACCATCAGAGGCAAAAGAGGACAATGCTATGTTCTGCAAAGTCATCACACTCATCCCGACAAGGATTCTGTTCCACTTTAGTCAAAAATTATTTGATTATTTGTCCTGAGACATTCTCAATTTAGACTCCAGTCTTGTCATACAATTTTGGCTACATCATTTTCTAAGGAAAAAGAAACCCTTCATAAAAACAATTACGTCACCATAATAGTGCAAAACTATTCTCTTAGTCCATGCAGAGTGTATTTACTCCGTGTATTTAATGAACCTTGTGCATTCATCAGTAACAATACCACCACAGCTATGGGAGGGAGGGAGGGCTTGTGCAGGGAGGATGTATCTATAGAAACCTCTCAGGCAGCCTCAGCGAAACAAAACCAAAACCTTGGAGCAAACGAGATGAAATAAGATGGCAGGTTCCACTGGTGATGTGAGACAGTCCAGTGTGTCGGGACCAACTTTCAACATGCTTATTCATCACTTATTGCAATTGTATGGGCGACAGACAGGACATCGCTGATAGCTCAAACGCAGCCACACTGGAAATCTGCCAGCACCAAATAATCATAAATACCGATTGTAAACAACATGTTTTATGTTGGTCCCTCTACACTGGTGTCGTTCAGCAAACAGAGAGGGGGAAATTCCAAACTGTAGAGACAGATCCAGCACAGTGGGCAGATGTTGAAAGACATTCTTGGAAACACAGAAAATCTCTCCCTGATACATGAATGTGTGGAGCAGGCTCAGGGGAGGAGTAGACACCACTAAATCAACTGCACTTCTTAATTACAAATTACAACAATGACTGCGGGAATGCTTTCATCCCTTAAGATGCTATTGTGCAATTTAAAAAAATTCACAAAGGCAGATGTGTTACTTCAAAAGTGTACTCTCAAACAAAAGAACATGCCACCAACACTTATTATATATATATATATATATTTATCTGTCAATATACACAATGTAGTAGCCTACTGGTTTGTGGATGTAGCAGCACCTTCATATTCAAGACAAATCTCCAGTGATTAAATAAAATGATAATGATAATAAACATAGAGAAATAAGCTCAAACATTGGGTGTACACACTGGTATCTGGAAGTTGTGAGGAGAGCAGATGAATGCTGTGGTGGAGCTCATCTAAAAGGGATTTTCAAGTTTGATAATTCTACAATAAAACAATGTATAAAAAATATATATATTTTTGTTTTCAATGAAGTTATCCTTACTTCTCAAAAGTCAACTATAAAATGCATAATATTTACACCAGCATCATTTGTCAGACTTTACTTCTTCTTATTGTTTGCAGACCGAGGGGAAGTCAGACATTTAATCAAGATTTCTGTTTCAAGAATTTTAAAACAACAACACACAATGATATTGAGCAAGACAAGTCTTTCCATAACCTGAAGAGAAAGTTTGGAAGAACTGCAAACATGAGCGACAGAAATGCCACAGGAGACAAGGGGCAGTGGAGTGCAGGCTGTGTGTGTGTGTGTGTGTGTGTGTGTGTGTGTGTGTGTGTGTGTGTGTGTGTGTGTGTGTGTGTGTGTGTGTGTGTGTGCGTGTGTGTGTGTGTGTGTGTGTGTGTGTGTGTTTGTAGTTGAGTCACAAAACTTTGATTCTGAGTCAAGTCCAGAATCGCGCACTCTGACCACACTGGATGTGTGAGCGGTGCGTGGGTATCGCGGATTATCTGTCGAATATGTCACAAACGTAAATATTTGCAACACTACCTGTACCTGTTTGAAGTAAAAGCATTCCAGCATTTCTGTTGACTGAATCCATTCATTTATTTTAACAAGCTTCTATTTTTTAGGACCGAAAGATGCACGGCTTGGTCTTAGTCTTAGCATCAAGTTGAGTAAATAGGCTACTTTTAAGTAGGAGATCCCCGCTCCCTGTGTGAACAAAAAACATGATGCAGCTGTCACGTATCCCACACACACCCAGTGTGGCCCGGATGTAAGTCACCAAAGAAGAGTCTTAGTCCAGTCCCCATCACCCCATCCCTGTCATCAAGGCTAAATTTGATGTGAGCATCTTCACATGTCCACCTGAACCCTTGGACCTGAGACCCAGGGCACATAGAAGATCAAACCCATGTTTACCCCAGTCAAACGGAACCTGGCTCCAACTTAACATGATGTAAGGTTAGGAGGTGAGTCCTGGACTCAAGCATTACACCATATTTCAGTACACACACACTGTTGTCTTGTTATGCTGTTGGAGAATGGGGGAGACATTATTGGACTCTTTTTGTTTCTTTCCTGTGTTGTGTCGGACCTTGGGGTGCCTGAAGGCAGTCCTGCGCCGGGCTCTCTTTGCTGAACGGCCTGTTGATGATCTATCATTAGTTCTTTTGCTGCTGGGTTTCCTGCTGCCAGCTGTCCTGTCAGTGGGACTCGACTGACCAGGCAGCTCTGTACTACTGTTTGGACACAGTGGAGTCAGAGTAAACGGGTCAGACAGATTCATGTGGTACAGGCTGCCGTTTCCTGATAGTCCATCCTGTCGCTCCAGGGCAGGGAGGAGCTCACATGTGGCAGAGGGAGAGTCTTCCTCTGGAGTCCGCTGCAACAGAACAGAAACGAAGAAACAGGGATGATAAACTTCAGTTCTAACTGGGGTTGGTCACAATTCAATTTTACAACATAAAACTAGAATTACCACCCTATGGTTGTATACCAGTTCATTTTCAGTCTACATACAGACATTCAGATAATATGTGACAGTTGACTTTGTAACAATTCATAATTAATAATAGGAATTTAAGGGAATCTATTCAGCAAGACCCTAAAGGCAGATTTGAAATATTATGTTCAAGGGAGCAAAAACCTGATTAGTGAGGCCATTGTATCCTTGACCTTTGAACACTCAAATCTAATCAGTTAATCCAAGAGTCTAAGTGAACTTTTGTGCCAAATTTGGAAGGACTAGTGCAGTGCCCATTCTAAACCTGCCTGTTTGGAACGGGCTATTCACTTGACCTGTGGTAATACTATGCCCAGTTGGACCCAGTTACTGACCGCTGTTGTACTTTAGTTCATCTGAGGATGTAGAAGAAGACATGTTCAACTCAGTCTACAGCCTAAAGGCAAACTGCCCCGCCCCACTGACTGCTACAGAGCACTGGTCGCCTGTTTATTCAATTTTTAGTAGTTAGATTCTCTTATGGTGTTCTTCAGATAACACATTCACAAGGCAAAAAAACGTGTTTTACGAGGTCAAAGGAACCTGGACCTCCAAATTCTAATCAGGTCACAGTGAAAGCTCGTGCCAGACGTAATGAAATTCTAAATGCGTGTTTCTTATATATCATGTTCACGAGAACATGAGGTCACCGTGACCCTTGACCACCAAAGTCTAATCAGTTCATCAGAGTCCAAATTAACGTTTGTGCCAAATTATAAATTCTCTCAAGGGATTCTTGAGATATGATGTCCACAAGAACGGGACAAAAGGATGGACCAGCCAAGAACATAATACCTTCATCCACTTGCTGTCCCTGGCCCAAAGGCATTATAATTTATAGCAACTGGAATAATGGGAAAGTTTTTGCATTGAGCAACAGCAGCACAAATGACAAATATGCAAAAATATAAGAAACTTCCTCGTTGTCTGAGCAATTGCATACAGACAGATGTACATATATTGTTTTGCACTCTTCTCGATGTGTGTCTTGCCCTCACCTGAAGAAGAGGGGTGTCAGCGCGAGATACGGAGGGGGGAGGACACTGGGACACCTTGGCTAGGTCGAGAAGCACCTCCTCAAGGTGCAGGGTGTCCTGGGACGTGCCAGGCTCCTGCAGGTCGATTACAATGGCACTGGTGTTATCAGCGCGCAACATCCTCTGGCGCCACCGCAGAAGAGCATGGCTAACAAGCTGCCGGGCACTTGATACCCCACACGGTGCCTGAAGCAGAGAAGGCTGTTATTACACAGACATGGTCTGGTATTAGGTGAGCGTTACTCGTTTAAATGTTTTTTCAAGTAGCATTATAGGGTCTTTCAGTCTTCTCTAATCTTTACCCTGCAAAAGACCATAAACAAGGCAGTGCATTCAAAGAGTATTTTATTTTATTTGAATACATTTTCCACCACATCAGTTTACACTCGATATCTCATAATGACAAACAGAAAAAAATAGTTCAAATTCTTTTTGCTAATCTATTGAAAAGGAAAAACTAAATTCACATTGTCATAAGGGTTCAGACACTTGGCGGTGACACTTAACATTTTGTTCAAGTTCCTTCCATTTCTCTCGATCATAACTGAGATCAGTGGTTACCATTAATCATCTAGTCTGTGGCAGCCCGCCATATTTTAATTTGTCCCATCACAGTTTCATATTGAACCAGACACTCGTATTTTCTATTGATAGCGAGGCAGTTTTGCACTTTTTGTCATGGGTCTTGTTCTCTGTCAGTGTGTTATCATTTTGAATTGTGTTTGGACGGATGCCTCCTCTTTTTTTGGCTGCAAAACAAATCTACCTACGGGTACAAATATAGTAACCTACCTACCCACAATTCTCATAATTACATAGGCGACAGATCTCTAAGTTAGTGTTTTGCTCTGAAGATTCCTTTCTTCTTTCACTCGCTAGTCTGTGTACCTGTCACTCGGACTCTGTTTACACCACGTGTCTGTAAGAGGCCTCACAGCTGACAATGGATCAGAGCATAAAAGACATGAGGTTGAAGAAGCTGCAGAGCTCAGACTAAGGAAGGCTACAAAAATATATATTTAGCCACAGAAGCCTCCATGATTCTTACATGGAAGAAGTTTATGTCAAACTGAGCAATCAGTGGAGAAGGTACTTAATAAGAGATTTGACCAAGAACATGATGGTCCTGCTGAGTTCAAGAGATTCTGTGTGTAGGTCGGAGAAACAACCATCACTGCAGCACTCCACTAGTAGTTAAGAGTAGAATGATGAGGGAATTTTTACTAATTATTTTAACATAAGGCTGCAATATAACAAAATGTGACAGATGAAAGGTGTCTAAATACTCCAGACTAGGCTATCATTTCAATTCTAAAGTTGTAGATCACACTCACCATCTCATCATTGTTGTTCTGACACATGGAGATGGCCTCTTGAGGTGGCACCATGTTCCACAGACCGTCACTGCCCAGGATGATGTAGCGGTGTTTTCTGGGGTCGAGGGTCACCACACTGGTGTCTGGCTCCGGAGAAACCACAAACTCCCCGCTGTAGAAGTCATAGCTCCACAAATCACCTGTTGTATAAGGAGAAATGCTGGGTCATATTTATCACTGTAAGTGGTTGATTACTATAATCGAAGTACGTAGCTTCTGTATGATAGTCCCAGAACTTAAAGGGAAAAGGTAACTGGGTTTTTTAAGATATGACTCTTTCTCTCTCGCACTGACACACACACCAACACGCGCGCGCACACACACACACACACATTAATAAAGAGAAAACAAACGAGATTATATAGTTTAACAGCATAATGCCGGAGAGATAATTACGACCGGTATCGTCTTTCCGTTGTAGCTGTGCATGATACCGCGAGGAGCATGTAGTCTGACCATTGTAACCTTACATCTCTGATAAGTGATAGCTCTTAAACCTGGTTTTAATTAAATTGAGAGTTTTATTGTTTTATCATTTTCTGAGACAGTTTTAACACTTCAGAAAAAAAAAACATTATTCCAGTCATTCAGTGGTGCTGCCTTGTTATCAAGCTATTTGCCAATATGACTGTAATGACTGCTTTTCTTACCTAGAGCTCGGGCTACTGCCAAGAATGGTATCTGGTCAATGACCGTGCTACGACGGACTGGGCCATTGTGACTTAGCCGTGGCCTCTTCCAGACGACCCGGTTCACACCTGATTTCTTGATCACACTGCAAAAAACAAACAGAAAAGCGGATTAATATATAAATGTTATACAAGTAGCATAAATATAAGAGCACTGAAAGAAGCACATTACACAAGTCATCACAAATATCTGATCCGCTATTTTGTGCTGTTTATTTGAGTCACCGCTGATGTGTAGCACCTCCTATTGTTATATACAGATAACTGACACACGTGAATTAAATCTACCAACTTTGGAACTTTTGATGTTATTCAGTGAAGCTGAATTAAGTTTCATCCACAGTACATGGGAAGATTGCAATGCCTAACCACTGGCTGTACAGCTGTAAACCTGCATTTATGATATAGCTGTTGAGTTTACCAACACCTCTGTAAACACTGTCAAACCACCAATTCCTATCACTACAACATCTTACCAGTAGACATGCCACAGACAGTATAAAGAACATTAGGACCAGGATCGACACAAACTCAATAGCACTCTTACCAACACTTGACTACTGACATGATTGTGTAAGATAATTTATTGTGTTTTCTTCAATTATAAACTTGTATCTGATTTAAATTACCGTGATATTTTATGATTTTTATCTTTAAAAAAGACAGAGGTTTCAGTGCATATTTTGTATTTTTGCAAATTTGCTTTTATTTTATTTATGTCCTTTATCCCAAGGACATTACCTAAAGAGGAGAACAACTTACGAAGACATGGTCATGATGTTATAGCAACATCAACAAGAACTCATTTAAGAAAAACACTTCAGACGATATTGTTGAATGAAGCCCTTTAGGGTATGGTATGATAAAAAAGAGACATTCCTTGGTTTCAGCTGTTTCTTTTTTATAGTCAGGGGGTGGGGTGGGGGGGTGTTGACTCATGAGGATGAATATGCTGTAAGAGGATTTCCGCAAATCAAATAAAAAACTATTCAAACTAGCATATTTAGCCATTAGTGTTCCAGAATGTAAATAAAAAGAGGAACAGAGGAACTGCATGTCTGAAAGCAGCTTTAGTGACAGCAGCATTTGTCGGAGAATAAAAGTTATATGTTCTCGGCTATGATGTGAAGGCTGGACTGAAAACTGGTTCTTTACAAAGCCTGAAGTGGGCTACATCAGGAAAGACTAATAATATTGAGAAAGTGCAGAGTCCATACCTCCCTCCCAGACCTTCGATACGCTCCCTCTCTCTGGGCAGCTCGGGTTTGTGGTCTTGTGTCACTTCCACAGCTCTGATGAATGGAAGTGAGGGGTCATCCTGGATCCCTAGAACCACTGCCGAATCCCCAACATGAGCCACATACATGCGATTTCCTCGGATAACCACTACGCTGGCTGTGGTGCCTGATGTGCTAGGAAGGCCTGTGAGTGTCTTTGGCCATTCAGCTGAGAAAATGAAAGACAGACAAATATATTTACTAAGCTTTAAACATCTGCTGCTTATAAACTTCTTAATTTTAACTCCCCTCAAATACACTGAACAACATATTTGACAACAGAGCAAACTGTCAGGCAGAAGAAACATGGTCCGACAAATGATTTTGTGTTTATCTATTGCTAATCTCCTTTACAGATGATTTGATATGAACTGAAATCAACACTGTGGCCTTAAGGTCAGTTTACTGGACCCAGTCTGACCTGGAGGGGGTCTGCCCAGTGTTATCAGGTCAAACATGTGGCTCACTCACTCACACACTCACACACTCACACACACAGTGTCTGTCTACAGCAGCTGGAGAACAGCTGACTTGTCCAGACACGTCCAGGCTGACACCTGAACAGACTGCTGCTGCGTGTAAGGCACAGCACATCCTGGCTACTACACTAAACAGGTTCTTCAAATCTGTAATAACACGTGTAGTAAGTCCAAATAACAGATCAAATGAATGACAACAACATTACACACAATCTACTGGCTGTTCGCTCCGGTGTCTTATACTGTTCAAACCTCTGCTCCCATTGAATATCTGTATTTGTATAGCAGTAAAAAGACAAACTGGACACTGAATCCATTGGCACTTGGACAGTTTTCAGACCTTCACAACCAAAACAAGAGAAGCTTTAAACTTGCTGTTAAACTCTGTTTTGGTGGAAGCTGGCTGTGCAGCCCGCTCCACCCTCTGGTATAAAGTTGGCGGGTGAAGGCCACAGTCTGTTGTACAGGTTTGAATCCATCTCTGCGCTGATCAACACAGGGAGATGTACATGTGGGCTACACCACTGTGTCGGCAGCTGTTACATGTATATGTCAGAACTTGGGAAAGTGACGGTAAACTTACGCAGCTTCTTCCACATCGCGTGGTGACAGGCTACAAATCCCTTGCGTATAGCGGACGACACCTCCCGGTCACAGTCGGACCAGAAGCCCCGCTGCTTCTTCATGAAGTCCCACAAATAGTCTCGCGCAAACTGCGCAGCCTCGCGACCCCCGTGACCGTCAAACACGGCGAAGAACGCCACGGAGCGGCGGGAGCGACCGAGCTGAGCTGGCGGGGTGCTCGGGGAACATATGTCCGCTGGTTCTTCCGTCCGTTCGGGTTCGGAGGTTTCGTGTAAAAGCTGCGGGGGCTCCGGGGGTTCTCCCGCCCGGTGTGGATGTCCGACCTCCGCCTGGGAGTGGACCGCACAGTCTCCCCCGCCGCTCTCCTCCGACTCACTCGACGTCGGCTCATCTTCCCCCGGCTCGGGCTCCACTATGATCTCGGTCACATCTTCCATGTATCTCCTCCCTCCTTGGTCGGTGTACACACTCACTCGCATCAATAATGCGTTGTCCATGTCTCCGGAAATAACTCACGTCCCAATATTATGGTATTGTTCGCATATAGGAGGAGAAGAGAGAAGAGTTTACAGCAGCGCGACGTCCAGCCTTTGTTTATGTCCCAGCGTAGTAGGCATGCTCAAACGTGATGACGTCACTGGCTGACTTCTTCTAGCACGAGGATATGTCCCCGCCTGAGACCGCTGCTGCCCTCTAGAGGAAGCACCTTTCATTTCCAAAAGTCCGAGTGTTGAGATTAGAACACAAAACATTTTGAGAATAAAGACGATAAAGTAAAAAATCTAATAAAGAGTCAAAGCTAAATATCGGGAATAAAGTCGAAATATCAGGAATTTTTTTTTTTAAATGTTGAAAATACTGAAACAAACTAAAACAGAGGATTTTTGCATTTCCTGTTAATAAAGTCAAACTGTTGAGAATAAAGACAACTCCTCAGTTCCATCAAATCCAGTAAGAGGAGTGACAGTGACAGGTGCCACAGTGTTTGGATAATCCTATGACTTCCAGCTTTGATTAATACCCAAACTGTGCAACCTCAGCAAAAGGAGTTGAGTTAATAATGAGTAATACATTTACCTATATGGGAGTCTTTGATTGGTGCATTCTTCTTCATAACATCGGTGTTGGTGATCATTTGCAAACTACATGGGAGATTACAGAGGAGTACTGTTGTGAATGATAGAAGAGGGAAAAAAAATTATAGATTTTATAAAGTTAGGTGTTGCTGTATCAAGGGCTCCTATAAAGAGTTTACCAGAGCAGCTCATACAACCCTCACTGTAAAACAGCTATGTTTGAAACAGTGTTTATTAGGGATGTTATTGATGTGAAGAAGGAATAGAAGTACACAAAAACATAAGACTGCAGATAAGACTGCATCAGAACTCCCTAGAAAATATGTTTCATTAAGCAGAGCACTTATGGTAATACACCCAAAGCAACCAGGTCTTTAACACCAACATTTGTGAAACAGAACAATCAAGAGAAAGACGCTATTAGAAAGGCAAAAAGTTAAAAACTATAAGTAAAGTAACAAGTAAAAATTGTACTTTATACCAGTCAGGTACATGTAGACACGGTTTCCCTTAACTTCCCAAGTTAAATAATTAACATATATTTGAAGCCTGGAATGCAAATATTGATTTAAACTATATTCTCAATGTGTATTTATGCATCATGTATGTCGCCAGCTACACAATAAAAATCTGATCTAAACTAATATGAACTGTCTGAGCATTTCAAAATAGTCATTCAGAACAAGACAATTTTTAATAAATGTGGTGATATGAGAAGAAACATGCAGATATATTAAAACAAATTAGAAATTAGTGCTCAGGATTGTGAGACATGTGCATGTGACATTATCATGTGTTCATACTGTGCCATGAACCCAGTGAAAATGAATCATCCCCTCTCATTCACAGACACAACACCAGAGCGTATTAATGTGTAGATGACATCTTTGACAGAAAAATATGAAGGTGCAGGCTGATTCTGCAGCTACATGTAGGTTTGTCTAAATGACAAAGGCATTTCTCACCTATACGTGAGTCCCATAATAGTGGCTGCTGACTATCTTGAGTATTGAAAAGAATGTCTCGAAAGAAATGGAGACTGATATGAGAACAAATGTTCAAGATGTTGAGAGTGCTGTTGAAGAGTATGAACACAACAGATGAGTGAATGATGAATGGTGAAACCTGGCCCCTAAAGCTGAAGTAGTGATGTTTGAGTGTGTTCAGGAACTGATGACAAGAGAACCTGTTGTCAGGCTAACGCTGTAACAGAAGTTGGAGCCAGCTTTATCAGACAGCTTTAAGTAGAACTATAGCCTTAGACCTCAATTGCATCGACTGGACACAAATGGATATGGTAAAATCTGAATCTTTTAAATGCTGGAATCATTATAGTGGATGTGGGGTCTATGGTGTCAAAGCCCCGTTTCCCTATGTGGATGCTCGACTGAAACAGATCAAAAGCAGTCAGAAACCCTTTGGAGGATTGTCATTATAAGCTGTTGGAGATTTTTAATCAACTGCCACCAGTGAAACAGTCTAAATCACTCTGTGTGCATGACTCAGCAGAGATTGAAAGGAATGTTTTAAGATAATCACTCTGACTGAGATAATGTGTCAGCCTTTGTAGAGATGCTGAACAGGATCCGTGTGACCGGCAGAGCTTTGCTGCTCCTGAACTAATAAAGAAGGATGCCCAAACTCAGCAACATCGATTGAACTTTGATCTTGCATTACCATAATTGATGCTGATGACTATAAAAAAAGAAAATCGGAAATCCAAGGTAAAACCATAACCTCTTCTTCATATCAAACTAGAGTAAAGTTAGAACATGCATACTTCCACCAAGGATAATGCTCTATCATAATGTTAAAGAAACTGAAAAATATTTGCTAGATCCTCTGTTTTATCTGATTCTGCTCCAAGATTTCATGGGTTCTTCTTTGGGTCATGCCCAACCCATCCACAAAATTTTGTGGAAATCGGTTTAATTTTTCTTGCATAATCTTACAAGTAAACAAACAAGCGGCAATGAAAACAAAACCCTCTTTCTGTCTGTACGTGAAAAGCATATCTCACGAACCATTCATCTTATTGGCTTCACACTAGTAAATCCATTGCATATTGCCAGAGAATGAGCAGTTCCGAGGTTGGTTTGATTTGGACATGCAGTACTTTCAATATTAATACAATTTGAATGAATAGGCAACCCGTGCTCTGTAGCAGTCCCTGGGGGTGGGGCAGTGTGACTTGAGTCTGCGGACTGAGTTGAAACTTCTCTTGGGTTCTCTGACAAAATCAGAGCCTTTATTTTGAAAAGTTGTGAACTCCGGTCTGAATTGATTGATATAGCTGACATGTAATGTATGAAAAAATAACACAACAGTTCAGTAAATCATTCAAACTTCTATACAAACCACATATGTTTCTTACGCCTTAGTATTCGCAGAGGAACATGCGGGGTAAAAAAGCTCTGCATACAACCTCCAGCGCACAAACAATAAAAAGTGACAGTATATTGTACAAATGTTTGAGGAGGACTCACTAATGACAAGGAATACGAGTAGCACCAGAGCATCAACACAGGTTAAGAAAACAGACACGTTGAAGAACAGGCACTGCACTAGTTAAGTTAATTAAGGCTCTACTTTAAAAGAACATAAACCTTCATTCATTTGTTTATCAACCTATTCCACGTCAAAATGGCTGCTGAAAAAATGTCTATTTGTTTATTTTGCACAACATTAACTTCACTTGCTACATTATTACTCGTTTAAATTATAGCAAAAAATCCAAAAGGCTTTCTCAAACTGTTTCAATGTCTAAAACCCATTTTTGTTGCATTATTGAACAAAGACAGAGAAAACACACAATATGTGTCAGGTAAACAAAAACAACACTTTTCCCCTTTTCAGTGTAAAATGTGTTTTTCCGCATCGACTGCACAATGACGTCAGTGCGTCAGCGCCTGTGGATGTGTGCGTCGGGACGGGGGCACGGAGTCGCTGGAGGGTCGAGAAAGATGGGGATTGAATAGAAGCTGTTCGGCTGGTAGCAGGGACTCGGCGACGGTGCGAACGTTTGTATCGTCATTTACAGGCGAATGTTGTGTGAGGACCCGTGGAGGAAGTGCTTCCGTCGCAGCGAGGCAGCTAATGTAGGCAGAGCTGGGGACGGCTGGAGCTGCTGGGGGTTTTTTGGAGAGGGAAAACAACATGGCTGCGGTGGAGCTCGAATGGATCCCAGAGACACTGTACAACACGGCTATCTCGGCTGTGGTGGACAACTACAGCCGATCGAGAAGGGACATACGGTCACTGCCAGAAAACATACAGTTCGATGTCTACTATAAGGTGAGACCCGCTGCTGCACAGGCTCGAGGTGTGTCAGCCCCCAGACTGTCGTTAATCAGCTGCTAGCTTTAAAGGTTAGCTCAGTATGCGTTAGCTCGTGAAGATGAGAAACTGCTTTCTGCGGCTGAGCTGACTAACGCTTACAGTTCGATCACCATGCCTATGTTTTCTTTCCAAGTCGTGGTAGCTAGCTAGCATGTGTATCTGTATGGTGAACGTTCGTTTAACGTGGATCCCTCAGTGGCATCGATCCGGTAGCTAATTACACCAGAGACTAAATGAATAGTGTCCGTGTTGTCACATGTAAACTGTTTTTGACTTTATTTCAAGGAGCCGTTCTCATGGCAAATGTACTTGTTGTAACATGTCTGAGCTTCTACTTAGCTTGCACTGAATTTCCCTCAGACAACAAGTTTAAATATTAATATATTACGAAACATCAACCTGAACATTATATTCTGTTAGTTCTCATGACATTCCATTAGGTCAACTGTCACATTAAAACAAGACAAGTGTAAACAGTGGTGCCTTTGAGCCCTGAGCCGGGCCTCGGCCAGGACTTGAGAAATACTGAGAGTACTGAGGAGTACAGTTTGCTTTCCAGGTGTCAGCCACAGGAAGTCTATAGCTGGCAACTTAAGGTCATACACCTCAATCAGACATAGCCCATTCACACAGGCAGTGAAAATGCTCATGTATGATTTATACTATATACATATATGGGTGTGTGGTGTGTGTGTTTGTGTGAGGGCTTTACAAAATAATGCATAGTAATTTACAATATTTTCATGTATATATTTAAGTCTATTTACTTTTTTACAGTAAAAAAATAGATAGACTTGCCATTTAAAGTGTGGTACAACAAAGGGTTGAATATTAGGCCAATCTAGGTCCCATCCAGACTTCATAGGTTTAGAGTTTTTCTGTCTTTCCTCTCCTTCTCTCCTTGCCTCCTCTCTGTCCCTCTATGAGCTCTGTCTTCCATCTCTAATCGAATATCCCTGTGTGTCTATAGAGGTAAACAAAGACTTGACAATTATATTAATAAAAGATGGCTAGTTATTTTTTGGTATCACCCATCTCCAGTGCTTCATTCACTGACGTAACAACAGCCCAAATACGCCTGTGTATGTTGCTCAGTCTAGCATAGTGGGTTTGACGTGGGAATGAGTCTCCCCTGATGTGTGATAGAAGAACCATTATGTTCTCACAGTATTTCCATTAGCAGTAGTCACATTACTTAAGTCGGTAATAAAATGTGTAGTTAAGCTCATGTTATAGTATGGTAGTTACTAAAAGGGAAGAGAGCTGGGATACAAGCTAAGCTAACCCAGCTCTGACCTAAGGGAGCGAGGTGCGTTGTCCCCTCTCTCCTAAATAGATGACAACCCACGCAGGTCACCAAGATGTTGGATTCAATTAACGATTAGTTGCGTTGTTTTAAATATTACCTGTGTAAACTCTGAGAAGATACTGGCATTGCACTGTCACATACTCTACTACAGGTTATGCTTACTACTATTTGGTTTGATTGTACTGATTTAGGTGGGGCATGTACAGAAAGTCATCATAATGAATTGCTGTAATTCTTGGAGTGTTAAATGAGGTGTATGATTTATGAAACCCTTTGATATATATCGGTGGGGGATTACCGCCATAAGTTACTCTCTGGTTATCACTTTTCACGAAGACATGAAACTACAACTGTAGCACCATATGTGTCACACACACACAGTTACTCACATTCATTACAAAAATTGTATACATTATGTCAATGTTAATGTCAACTTTATTTATATAGCACACTTAAAACAACTTGGTTGACCAAAGTGCTTTACTAAGTAAAAGGTATAAACTATAACATATAGCATTACCCGTTTCATTTTATATTCCTGATTTCTCATTCTCACCTTCCTTTTCTCACTTTGTGAAGCTGTTGTGCTTGCTCTCACTCTCTCTGTCCCTATTTATCTTGTTAGTCTGTTTTCAAACTAGCTGACTTAACAGAATAACCATGTATGATAGGAACTGTTGAATAACCAGGTATATTCCCACATGTACTGTACCCTGATTAATGGGAAGATCATGAAACCAGATTCAATAATGTGTGCTGATGCATAGATATTAATGATCAAGGTAAATTTGATTTGAACCCACTTTTTTGGCCAGCTTTGCCTTTAATCAGTATTATGAATTTGGTAAGACTAAGTCAAGACGTTAAAAACCAACAACATTCAATTTGGCCATCAATTTTTTAATTAAAACTGCTTCCAAATGAGATTCTTGAGGAGTTTTTCTTTTTCGTAAAGTAAAGGGGCAAAACAAGTCTGTACAACAGAAAGTACTACTATCAGCTGGTTCACCGTCATGGTTACACTAATAAAACTAAAATAAGTGGTTGCTGACACCACAATAGTAATGTCTTTCTGAACCTCTCCTCAGGTCAGTAGTTAGCAGTGACAGTGAAGGTGCTTTAAGCTAAATGCTAACATCAGCATGCTAACTTGCTCACAATTCTAACATGCTAATATTTACCTATCTTAGTTTGGCATGTTAGCATGCTGATGTGAGTAATAAACACAATCCAGCTGAGACTGATATAAATGTCATTATCTTTACAGGCATTAGGTAACACCCCAAACTATGTGGGCTAATCGTCTGCAACTACTGACTTCATGTACATAATCAAGTACATTTTCCTTCAACTGTTCTTTGAGTTTTCATTTTAGCACTACACTAAAATTAAATAGTTTGCTGTTTCCACCAACCCTTACCACATCTCTGATAAATGAGCTGCTCATCAGCCAGTGTGACTGGAGTTTAAAGCCCTGGGTTCCAAAGTAACGTGGAACTTTAAACTGGCACAAACAAAATAAAAACATGTCACTAGTCAACTATTCATCTGTGGCTTGGATAACAGGATCCAGTCTCTCAGAGAAATAAACATCCCTCTGATATTAAGGGAGACTCGACCCAATAACTGCAGTTGAGAGACACAGCTGAGACTGGTATTGTCCCCAGAGACCCCACCACAGAAAGCCATTGAATATAACAACTTCCAGCTCAGTGCATTTTGATGACAGGCTAGACATCAGCAATTTATTTTGTTTGAACTCCTGAACAGCACACAGCATTTTCTAAAGTTAAACTTAAAACACACCCATAATAGAAAGTAGGATGAAAAAGTAACACCTTAGCATTATTAATCAGATTAGTTATTACCAATAGATTCAACGTTGTCAGTGTCAGTGACACTCATGCTAACCTTTACCTCCATCTCTTTGTGTTGCAGCTTTATCAGCAGGGCCGACTCTGCCAGCTCGGAGGAGAGTTCTGTGAGCTGGAGGTGTTTGCTAAAGTTCTGCGGGCCTCAGACAAAAGGTAAAAACGCAATGGGACTAAGCTGTGCCTGAAACCTTTTACCTTTCACAAGGACCCATCTTTTTATTCCATTAAACAGACAAAACTACATTAACTGAATAGTGGATATTGTTAGAAATCATTTACCTAATGTATAAACCATGGCTTCTCCTCAGCTATTGTCCTCTTAAAAAAGGGGGCAAAGGTCTGTGAAAGCAAACAATTGTGACCTTGATGTGAGACATGAAAGCCCTGTACAATGTGATGGAGGCCTAAGGTGAAGGTAAATTATTGATGTTCTTATAATGTTGTGTGCTGTGGGTTGTTCCAAACTGCATCGACAGGCTTGATGTAAATGCAGCCTACGACTGCAGGCTGAACAGCTGTAGTCATCAGCATTGTAATTCATTGATTGGCCAGACGTTCAGACTGTCAAGATTACTGATAGCCACTGACTTGTAGTTTTCCCAAAACTGACATGGTCCATGTCTTTTTCCTCTTTACTGCAGACACCTCCTGCACCACTGTTTCCAGGCCCTAATGGACCATGGTGTGAAAGTTGCCTCAGTTCTGGCCAACTCCTTCAGCCGCCGCTGCTCCTACATCGCAGAGTCTGATGCCCACGTCAAAGAGAAGGCCATCCAGTTTGGCTTTGTGCTGGGTAAATATTGGGGAAGGGTAGAGAGGGTTTCACACAGAAAATTGAAGATAGAGACAGAGATACAGGGACCCAATAGCAGTTTTCAGACATGACCTGAGGGTAAAGTCCGGAGAATTGGATCCAGAGTTCACTCGCAGTTTGCTTTTCACACATGCACAATAGCATCAAATCCTCTGTATTAATCATGCGAGAGGTGGAGCTGCAGGCAGAGGCAGGAATTGACGTATTTATTCCGCTGCATATATCACGTGATTTTCTTGACAATACACAGACACGGGTGTCGGCTCTTTTCGCCAGAAACTCTCTTGACATCTTAGTCTGTCTCTTCCATGTATGGGTCACTGCCTTCTCACGAGAGATATTTGTTTTCTTTTCTTTTTTTTCTTTTTGCGTCTGTCGCATGTTAGAAGCGCCACCACCCACCCACTTGCTCGTGGTGAATACCCCGCTGTGTTCTAGCATTGAATTCTTCTGACTTTATACAGACTTTATACTAGGGGGCCAAGCGGAGAAAGTCTTTTCCGGAGCCTCTTTGGGTTGATGATGCTTCTAATACGCAACAGACACAAAAAGGAAAAAACATCTCCCACTGAAAAAGCAGTGACACACAGTGTCTATGTGTTAAGAAAATCACATGATCTATGCAGTGGTATTAATACGTCACTTCCTGCCTCTGCCTTCTGCACCCGACTGCTCCATGTCTTGTCTGAATAATGCAGAGGATTTGTTGCTGTTGGGAAAGCGTCTGTGCAGAGAACCTCTTGCTGCGTTGTGCATTTGTGAAAGGCAAACTGTGGGTAAACTCCCTAGCCAATTATTCAGATTCTACCCACAGGTCATATCTGAAAACGTGGCATACAACCATTACCTCTAAGGCAGTTAAACAATAGATGAGCTCCACCGCTACACCCACAATATGAACAGCATTGTTCAGTTTGGTAGAAAGCCTTGAAATGCTAGTAACCAGCCAATCCAGTAGCCAATAATGAGGGTTGCTAGCCTTGGTGTGCTAGTTATCGGTCAGGGAAGCTTATGAGCAGTCAGACTAGTAGCCACTGTACTGGTGAAGCTAGGTTAGATTCCTGGGTTACTACTTAGGTCAAATTAATAGTTTGCTTTTTATTTCCGACCACAGGCCCTTCATTTAGCAGCTCCTGCTTTTCATTGGCGAGATCAATAGCTGGCTTCAGCAGGGATAAAGCCTCTGCTTACTTCTCAGGAGGCTTAATTTTGTAACCTACACTGGGCCATAGGGTCTGACTGGGCCAATCAAGGACACGCACAGAGTTGTCCTTAAGCCACTCCTGTGTTTTCTTGTTTTTGTGTTAAGGGTTGTTGTCCTGTTGGAAGTTGAACCTGTGGCTCAGTCTGAGGTCTTCACTATACAATATCTCTGTACTTTACTCTGTTCCGTTTTACCTCAATCCATTAGATACAGAAATCTAATTTTCTGCTGCTGAAAAACATGCACAGCATGAAGCGGCAGACACCACGCTTCACTTCTGGGATGGGCAGGTGATGAGGTGCCTGGTTTCTTCCAGATACAATAATATAATTGGGGCCATACAGTGCAGTCTTGGTTTCATCAGACCAGAGAATCTAGTTTCTCACAGTCTGAGTCCTTTAAGTGCTTTCATGTGTCTCTCAATGAGATGAGGCTTCTGTCTAAGCACTCTGACATGAAGCACATATCACTAGAGTGCTGAAGTGACAGTTAAAGTTTCTTCCATTGCCACACAGGATCTCTGGAGCTCAGCGTGACCATTAGGTTTTTGGTCACCTCTGTTGTCCAGGGATTTCTCAGTTTGACCTGGCATCAACACTATGAAGAGTTCTGGTTGTTACAAACTTCTTTCATGCAAGAATCATGGAGGGCCCTGGGAACATTTAATGCAGCAGAAATATTTTTGTAGCCTTCCTCAGTAACATCAGCTCAATTTCATTTGTCAGAGAAAGGTGTCTTAATACTTAATTGATATGGGTTTAAAATAAAATAAAGCATTTTTAGCATTAGGCTGTAAAAAAACTGAATGGGCCTAAATAATTGGTAAATGCTTATAACGTTTTCTCAAACCACTCAAACCACCAGTTACCATAGGTGACGCTGCAGTAATCGGATGCTCTTTGATTCCAGGTGGATTCTTGTCTGATGCGGGTTGGTATGGAGATGCAGAGAAAGTATTTCTTTCGTGCCTGCAGCTGTGTACGCTGCACAGTGAGGTCCTCCATTGCTACCGGGCTGTAGAATGCTGCGTCAGGTCAGTCACAAAAAAGCTGTGGACATTCATTGTGTGGTTATACTTACCAATAACTTCATTTAAAGACCCTTAGAATGTGTAAATTGCTTGATTTAAAATCTCCAAACTTAGTTTTAGTCTTTTTTCTGTTTTGGGACAAAGCATCTATGTGGGGCTCTCTCAACCACTGAATCTGTACATACTACTTTGTGTCACTTTTTTTTTTCTTGTGAAGAAAGTCAAGGAAGAAAACTATGGCTTCTATAGTTTGTTTGTGTTTCGACTGATACACCTCTACAAAAAATGCAGTAGTAACCCACACAGAGCATCTCTGAACAAGTGGTTCAGCTTCACTTAGTGACTTAATGACAGATCAGTAATTATATTTAAATATTAATAAGTAATATTCAAGTGGATAAACATATTGTGAATTGGATCAGAGTTATAGTTGCATCAGATCAAAAAAAAAAGTAAAGTCAGTAAAAACATAGGCTGGATATACCTAAGATTGTTACTTAGTTTTATGCTCTTATTTACACAGGCTGCTTCATGTCCGCAATGGTAATTGTAAGTACCATCTGGGGGAGGAGACCTTCAAGCTCGCTCAGTCTTACATGGACAAACTAGCCAAACATGGCCATCAGGCCAATAAGGCTGCGCTGTATGGCGAGCTTTGTGCCTTGCTCTTCGCCAAAAGCCACTATGATGAGGTATGTACCTTTAACTCTCTGTGACTGAAAAATGTGTAGTGAATGTCTTTTACCGTGTGGTGGTGGTGTTGAGAAATATGTAACTCATCTTTTTGTCTGCACATGTTTCCTTGTGTCTCAGGCATACAGGTGGTGTATAGAGGCTATGAAGGAAATAACTCCAGGGCTGCCTGTCAAAGTAGTGGTTGATGTCCTCCGGCAAGCCTCCAAGGTAGCATTTAGAGTGGTAGATTTTCATTTATTTCTATTGAAAAATGTTATGAAGTCACTGCTGGGGTTACAGTGTCTGCACAGAATGTGTCTACACTACTACACATCAGCATCAAAAGGAAACCCTTTGAGCGCCAGTCCGTGTGAAGTTTGACCTTGTGTTTCTGCTGCAGGCCTGCGTGGTGAAGAGAGAGTTCAGAAAAGCAGAGCAGCTGATCAAACATGCAGTGTTTCTAGCAAGGTAACCTGCTGTGTCTTATAAGTCTCAGCAATATTCTTCTTCTCGTGTATATCAAGGATTCTGAATGTGTGGTGTCTTACAGAGAACATTTTGGACACAAGCATCCCAAGTACTCGGACACGCTGCTAGATTATGGATTTTACCTTTTAAATGTTGACAACATATGTCAATCAGTGGCTATTTACCAGGTAAGGAGAATTATTGCCAAAATAATTGTATACATTTTAAAAATATTTTTGATTTATGTATATCTGATCTAAAGTTTCTTCTCTCTGTAAAAATTCCAGACGGCACTGGACATCCGGCAGTCTGTGTTTGGGGGGAAGAACATCCACGTTGCCACAGCCCATGAAGATCTGGCTTACTCATCATATGTGCACCAGTACAGCTCTGGGAAATTTGACAATGCTCTGTGAGTACAATGAATCTCTCAAGCTTGGTACAGCTCCTAGACCAGCCAGCTAATTACATTAGACATGAGCACCCTTGTAGATGAAGCACATGATAATGACTCACACTGTGATGGTGTGTTCTGTTACTCACTGTACTGGTGTTAATGTAATATGGCTGTAGGCTTCGGGTGTGTGCCATTACATATATTTAAAGGCACTGATCATTTTAGACAATGAGGTAGATTTGGTGATATGGCAAAGAGCCGAGCAGGAAATGTTTCCATTCAGTTATATTAATTTCTCGACAGAAAGGGCCTCATTAAAAAATTTGAAAACACTCCGACCTCCGACACAGAGAACACTTTACTTTTGCAGAAGTGTTCTTCCTGAATAGAATACAGTTTTTAGCCTAGCTTGAGTTGCGTACCAAATTTGTGACAGCTGCTGTGTTTGTTTCTCAGATTCCATGCAGAACGTGCCATAGACATCATAACTCACATTCTGCCTGAGGACCATCTGCTGCTGGCCTCCTCCAAAAGAGTTAAAGGTAAGAAGATGATTGGCCACTGCCCACCATGTGGAGGGCACAGTGGAGAAGTATCAGACAGGTTCTGTGGCCAAGCAGACTGCATTTAGCTACACACTGATACGTTTTCAGCTCTGTCCAGACGAGCGCTTTAGCTCCATCTCAGATGTAATCTTGGTTAATAAACACAATTCCAATGCATATCAAGTTCACTGGGCATGTGTGTGTCCACTGCAATTGATTTCTCGAATAATAGCTCAGCTCATGCACGTGTTGGTTGTAAGCGGTGTGTGGAAGAATTAAAATCCAACATGTGACAGACGCAAAAATGAAATAGAGAAAAAGTGGTGACATACACGTGGAAGACACTGACGAAGATGTCAAAGGAGTTTGTGGTGATAAGAGAAGACACCGGTGTCGGGTGCTGTAAACAAAATCACGTGATCTCCTAGGCAGAGTAAATACGTCACTTCCTGCCTCTGTCTGCTGCACGCGGCTGCTCCACCTCTCGCCTGAATAACACAGAGGATTTGTTGCTGTTGTGCTTTGCAGAGAAGCCTCAGCGGTGTTGTTCATGTTTGAAAGGCAGACTCTGGGTAAGATCCGTAGCCAATTCTCTGGATTTTACCCAGAGATCATGTCTGAAAACGGCTTTTGTCAATATGTGGTTTGCATATCTCAAGAAACGTTAGATTTGTCCAGCAGCTGCTTTTTACTTGCCATGGCTGAATTACTGCTAATTGCACTAATATTTGCCCCTCATTCTTTGCATCTCCCAGCCCTGATACTGGAGGAAATTGCCATCGACTGCCACAATAAAGAGACAGAAGAGCGCCTCCTGCAGGAGGCTCACGATCTGCACCTCTCATCACTTCAACTGGCCAAGAAGGCCTTTGGCGAGTTCAACGTCCAGACGGCCAAACACTACGGCAATTTAGGACGACTCTACCAGTCCATGAGGAAGTTCAAGGTTTGTGTGTGTTTTGAAGATGTATAAAGATGGTTTGCTAAACTAGTTTTAAATATTAACTTGACCCACACTGATACATTTATTTCATGCCCTGACTATTTTAAGTACAGAGTAAAAAATTGGGTCACCAAACAATGATCTGATCGCAGTATGACATCATTCATGATGCAGCTGCATCCCTTTAGATTAATCCTAACATTCAACATTCAATTTAAACATCCCACTCGTCTTTGTGATCACATGTGATCTTATTCTTGGTCCTTACTCAGAGCCATAAATATAGAGATATTCTTTTGCTACAAGAATCTGGAAAAAAAATAAAAATATATATATATATAAAAAGTATATGTGTCACACATATGTCTCTGTGTATTTTCATCATAGATATCTACAATTATATATTATTATAATCTTTAATTCCAGATATCAACAATTTAATCCTGACTAGTCATAATTCACGTTCTTGATATCTACAACTTCACACTGACTAGATCAAACTTAATTTAAGGTAGGTGAATTTAAGCCTGAACTTGGATTATGACTCGACAGAATTCAATTATAAGTATCTGAAACAAGAATTATCATAATTAAGTGGCAGATGCCTGTATTACATATAGAAACAGCATTGTACAAGACAATAAACTGCTGGAAAAGTGTCTTTTTTATCGGATTAATCAAAAAAGAAATTATCGAAACATTAATCGATTATCAAAATAATCATTAGTTGCAGCCCTACTGCAATCCTTTTCTGATGTATTAATACAGTAGTCATTTTATAAAAAGACTCTTGACGAGCTTTAAACCATGCACCACTAATGAAAATTTGGAAATAATTTGTTAGTGTTGGGACCTTACAATCATTATAACCAGGCTACTCATAATCCTGGTAAAGCACTTACTTTAACCTCACGACACATCCATACTTCAACCTAAAATAACATTACTGTGTCAACAGAGCCAGTGACTATGGAACACGATCAGTTGTGTTGCACAACAGACAACACTATTTCATCTTTTCTCTTTGTGTGGATATTTTTATTTGGCTGCTTTATCCATACCTCCACTTGTTGTGTGTCTGTGCCTGGTCCTACGGATGACCATTTCACCAGGAGGCAGAGGAGATGCACATAAAAGCCATCCAGATCAAGGAGCAGCTCCTGGGCCACGAGGACTACGAGGTGGCTCTGTCTGTTGGTCACCTGGCATCTCTCTACAACTACGACATGAACCAGTATGAAGACGCAGAGAGGCTCTACCTGCGCTCCATCGCTATTGGTCAGTTACTTTTTTTTCACAAGGAAACAGATACGGCTTTAGTCACTTAATGGGAAATGTGGAGATTTTAAGCCATGCCAGGACCCAGTGCTGTGAAAAAGATAACTAATATCCTGATTAGCTTGTAAGTAGTATGAAATTATTCTTTTGATGTGTAAAAAAATCTTTGTCCTCACAGGTAAGAAACTGTTTGGAGAGGGTTACAGTGGGCTGGAGTACGACTACCGAGGCCTGATCAAACTCTACAACTCAGTGGGAAATTACGAGAAGGTGTTTGAATACCACAACGTGCTGTCCAACTGGAATCGGCTTAGGGACAGGCAGTTTGCTGTGGCGGACGCTCTGGAGGACGTCAACACTACACCCCAGCAGACCCAGGAGGTGGTGCAAGCTTTCTTATTGGCTCAGAGCTTAGGCCCCACCCGCCCCTGTCTCGGCTGATTTTATGAGTGATGAGAGGAAAAACAGACACGTGGGGATTAGCCTGGTGAAGATGCGAAATGAGCCCAAATGTGTTGCTTCAGTGGCACACAAATAATTAGTAATACACAGTAAATCAAACCATCACTGGCAAATGAGTTGGCTGGTGTGGTCAACTGTAAGCTGCCAGTGTGTACACACACACACACACACACACACACACACACACGGAATAAAAAAAGTAGAGATAACACCATTGTCAAACCTCATTGACACCTACACAAACCACCAGGATGCAACTTCAAACAGGATGCAGCTTCACCTCACAGATAATACTGTTCCATTTCTCCAAGAGAAAGAGAACCCATGACTGAGGGGGGGGGGTTAAAAAAAAAGACCTCAAACATCCTGAGAGGATGACTAATGACCCCTTCTCCTCACTAGTCTTGCTTGCCTTTTTCTTTTCAGTTTGGAATCTGAGGACATTTTTGCTTTTGTATTTGAGCCAGAGTAGCTCTTAATGCCATGACACTCATTGCAGAACAAAACCATGTTCTCCAGGATTGTGTATGTTACAGAGCATCTGGACCCCACATGAGAAATGTGTTTCAGCCCACATCCATCAGCATCATAACTCATCGGATCACAGATGGAAGTTGTCAAATATTTGACACTTGTACAGTGTAATGATACTGCAGATTGTACCCTTATATTTCAGTTGAAGGCTTCTTTGTTATTTCTTTTGCAAGGAAATGAAAGTGGACCTTGTTATGAACTGCTTGGTGGAGATTAAACAGTGGAATGTGTTGAACCAGTGGGTAAATTGTTACACACATAACAGGCTTCACAGGTTTGTTTTCAATTTATTTTATCTGTTTTTTCCAGCTTAGTCCTGACATAGCATCATTAAAATGCCAATAACTTATATGCAGAAGTGTGTTTATGTAGCCCTTTGTTTATGCTTTCCCTACTGAGTAAACAAGTCAACACTATTTCTTTAAAAACAAGGGACATGACTCGGAGTGAAAAGAGGATGATGCTACATGTACAGAGGTTAAAAGCCTCCCTTTCTTTGTTCATGTGAAGGTGTGGCTTTGTGTGTGTGTCTGTGTGCGTGTCAGTATTCACAGATAGAACTCTGGGTGCCCAAGTGCTCCACTGGTGACTACCAGCCTTACACCAGCTTGCAGTTATGTCTGTAAACGGACCCATACTTCTAAGTGCTAAATAAACTTATACCCTTAAGGGCACTACAATGGGTACAATAATATGGTGTGTATGTGAGTGTATGTGTACCTGTGCATCTGGCCTTTCCTTTCCTCTCCACTCCAATATCCCATAAATGCAAGGTACCATGTATATGTGTTTTTTACTGGACTTTTTATTTTTGCCTCCATCAGTCAAAGTGTTTACGACCAAAATCGCATCTTTTGTTTCCTCTCACAGATGAACTGTCTCGACGCATCTCTTAAAACTGTGACGCTGACCTACTCATCAGTAAAAATCATCTTTCCCACCAATCTGATACTTCATTGATGTCGCTGCTTAGCTGCTGGTCCACTTCATATTTAAAAGGATCAGTTCACTCAAATTTAATTTAATTTAAAAAGAGGATTTGTCTCACTTACCAGTAGCACAGCTGTTCCCGAACTTTCACCAGATTTATATGGCTGAACAACGTTGAATCGGCTGACACATAGCATAAACAAAATCTGCAATATTAAACCATAAAACAGGATCCATTGGTTATTCATATAGTTAACGTAGAATTTCACTTACACTACACATATTACACATGAATTTATCTCAAGCATTTCTCCTGTAGATTCGATTTCAATAGTCCAGCTCCGTCTGTTACTCTTTCATACTGTCAGAGATGATCATAGCTGGGTAACTCAAACCAAAACAATTCAAGGTAAAATCCTACTTTAATTTAAAGTGACCCATTACAATGAACGGTAAAATGAATGTAACTCTACAGTCACAAATACAGTAAATGTGTAAAGAGATAACTGATGAGATTTTGCTCTGAACCGTTGCGTCCTGATGGAATGTGTGAGTCCAGCTGGAAAACAGATTTTGGCATTAATATCTGCAACATTACTGAAATGTGATGCCTTCACGTACCCCACTGTTTTTTTAATGACTGAAGAAATGAAGCTTTGTCTTGATGTTGCTTCAGTGCTGTGGGACATCTCCCTCTCGAGCAGTGATGCGAGTCAGTGGGTCCAGCTGAGGAGGTCCAGCCTTAGTCCCCTTAAAGGACGCTCCGCTCCACTCATGGTGCTTCTACAGGCACGGCCCCTCCCCAATACACCCCCCCAGTGACAGAACGTTTGCACAGTGTATGTAAACCTGAGGTCGTTATCAAATCAAGTTCACTAGTCACCCTCCCTCCTTCCTTTCTTCACCCGTTCATCCTCTTCTCCCTTCATCCTCCTTTCCCTCCTTCCTACCCTCATCTCCCGCCTTCCCTCCTCTCCCTCATCACTTTATCCTCTTTCCTCCACCTTCATCCCAAACCTCACCCCTTCAGCATCTTCTCCCTCCTTCCCTCTCACCCTCATCATCCTCTTCTCCCTCCTTCCCTCACCCCTACCCGCATCCATTCATCCTCTTCTCCCTCCTTCCCCCATCCCTTTATCCTTCTTCCCCTAATCCCTGCCCTCATCAATTCATACCCTTCTCCCTCCTACCCTCATCCTCCTTCCCTACCCTCATCCATTCATCCTCTTCCCTTTATCCTCTTATCCCCCCAACCTCATCCCTTCATCCTCTTCTCCCTCCTTCTCTCCTATCTACCCTCATCCCCTTCTCCCTCCTTCCTCTTCTCCCTTCTTCCCCATCCCTTCATCCTCTTCTCCCTTCTTCCCTCGTCCCTACCCACATCTCTATCTTCCTCTCAATCCATCTCATCCCTTCTTCCTCTTCTCTGTCCTTTGCTCCTCCATATCCATATCCCTTCATCCCCTTCTCCCCCCTTCCCTCAGACTCAGCCTATCAGTCTGCACCTCAACATCCAATACATCATTTCAGTGAAACCTTTAAATGACACATTGTGGTAGCATTGTCTTGCAAGTAAGCAGTTGGGAGATTCAAGATTAGACCATTTGCAGATATGTGTGTTATTGTGGAGCGGGGCTTATTGCAATGGTCAATACATATCTTGTCCTTATGAAGAAAAATTGCAAAAATTAAATGGGGAAAATCTACCCTGAGATACTCGTGCATCGTTAAGATGTGTTCATTCGATCTGTCTCATCCTCTGCTACACTGACTGCGTTTAATCAAAGGTCATTTCTCTACTTGTTGAACTTCAGTCTGGTTTGTTAGGGCTGCTGTGTTTACCCCACTGGCAAGAGACTCCTGCTTCTTCTGTGGTGGAGAAAGATTTCTCTCTGTGCCACCTGCAAAAGTTCGACAAAGCTCCTGTTCCCACTGATTTTGAC
Source organism: Hippoglossus hippoglossus (assembly GCF_009819705.1). Taxonomy (NCBI): domain Eukaryota; kingdom Metazoa; phylum Chordata; class Actinopteri; order Pleuronectiformes; family Pleuronectidae; genus Hippoglossus; species Hippoglossus hippoglossus. Next base: position 18,842,652 of record NC_047163.1, on the reverse strand, counting down.
ATGAAGTGTTTACTGTCCATACTGAACCTGAAGTGTCAGTATCTCACCATGATGTCACATTTTCTGTTTGGCCGACAGGAAAAAGAAAAGTACATTTAAGAAGATGGACTCAGACGTGTTTTAAAGCAGTGTTTTAAATGTATTGAGTGTCTTTCCTTTAATATGACCTCGATAAATCAGCTGACTGGTGGAATGTAGGAGACAGGGTCTGACTCGACAACATAGAATTGTCATCAGTGTTATCTGAAAGGGAATGAAATAGTTGTAAGGGCTGGAGGAGGGGTGGCGGGTCAGGGTGGGGGCTGGCTGTGGACGTTGGACAAATGTTAAATAAAGCTGTGATCTCTCCTTTCAGTTCAGATGAGGTGACTGACACCAAATGTGATGAGGGAATGTTTCACTGTTGTCTTGTTACTGCTTCACTGTTAGCTGCAAAAACATTAAAACTTAAAGTGTATCCTTGATCACAAACACCACATGGATCTCTCTTGTATTCACACCTTTAACATCCCAGTGAAACGAAACATGCCCAGAAAAATGTCATTGACAGATTAACATTGATGTACATGTACTAGAAATTACACCATACACGGTCAGTACGGTACGAGTTTGAGTGTCACAGGGATTTTCCATATGGAGTTCTTCCTGTGTGGCTTCATTCCAGCTTCCTTCCTCAGTCCAAAGATAATGCAAGTTAATTGGAGACTCTGAATTGCTTGTACGTGTGAATATAAGTTTGAACGGCTGAGTTGTTTTTATATAAAAGCATTAGAACGACACTTACATCCAGTAAAATAATTGGTTCATGGGCACTGGACCGACAAAACATTTGCCAAAGATCCCATTAAAGGATTGATTTACCAGTGATGTATCAAGCACAAGGCTCTTCCTTAGACTTCTGATGAAGAGCAGAGTCACCATCTTTCATACCCACAATCCATTTTGAACAAATCATATATACCACATATCAAAGCTAAAATAAATATACATGAAATAATTGTTTACAAAATAAACCCTGATGTATAAAATACATTTCACACCAATAGTTGGTGTTCTATAACTAAATGATGCTAAATAGCTGTTATAAATACTAACTATTAGAGGTGCCTTATATGTTAAAATAGTGAGAGTCAGAGTAACACCGTAGATTCAGATGATGTGTACAGAAATATAAGAAGAAAATATATTATAAAGAAAACACAGGACAGAGTGGTTGTTTACATGTCAGCCCTGAGATGAACAGGTCACCTGGTCAGGGTGGATTTTCTGTGGTATACACAATGACAGTGTTCCCACAGGCCCTCAAGTTCTCGAAAATTTGATATTTTAGAAAAACATGAGGCCTTTAACATTTTTCAAAATAAAACCTATACATTTTTTTTATTACCATTAGTTTATATGCTTTGTGCTGCTGTAGGCATACCTCCCACTGTCTAAGTTACACATTGTGTTGTTTTGCTGTGATGTGATGGCAACAGAACACAACATCACATAAGTCTTGACACTTTTAAATCTCTCTCTCATTTTAATTGTTGCCTGTTTGCTTGGATAAATAGTTCTCATTATGACACTTAAAGTAATTAACCTGGATCCATGACTCAGACTTGTGTCATTGAATCTGAGGTAATTAGGTCTGGAACGCCCTTAAAAAGTCATTGAGTGTGATGTGTAAGAAAGTGTGGGAACCCAGTGGTGATCTTACACTTTGCCAACTTCCTTGTATGCTGACCTGTTAAGAGTCTTGTTAATTTTTTACCTTGGACTGTTTTTCATGGCTTTCCCCTTTAGTACCAGTGAAAGGGATAGTTCGCAGAAAAATGAAAATTCACTCATTATCTACTCACCACTATGCCGATGGAGGGGTGGGTGAAGTGTTTGAGTCCACAAAACACTTTTGGAGATTCAGGGGTAAACAGCATTTCAGCCGAATCCGATACAATTGAATTAACTTGTGACTCCTTCTTCAAAAATATATTTCAGGCAAAAAACTGTTACAACACTTCCAATGACTGTCTTTCAGCATTTTAGTACGAATCACCGGCAATGTGAAGCATCACCTACCTGACATTATAGAGAAACAAGAATGTCATAGTATCTCTATGCATTAATGCTCACAGTAACCTCACAGAGACAATTTCAGACTTACTACAAATGGGATTATTGTTAAAAAAGTAAAATAAAGCTCACTTACCACAGATTCATCCATCCATTATCTATATCGCTTATCCTCTTGAGGGTCACGGGGGGAGCTGGAGCCAATCCCAGCTGACATTGGGCGAGACCAGCACAGGTCATGCCAGCCCATCACAGGGCCAACTGGGCACTCACTCTCATATTCACACCTACAGACAATTTAATCAATCTGCATGGTTTGGGATTGTGGGGGGAAGCGATTCAAAATGTGAACCTTCTTGCTGTGAGACAACAGTGCTAACCACCGTGCTGCCCGCCACATATTCAATAAAAGTCAAATCTGTTATTTAAATGTTTTTCTCTTTTCATCCTTTTCGTGTGCAATTTCAAGGTTTGAGCAAATGGTTTTGTGAACATATCAAATATTTACATTTTTCATGAGGTTTTACAGACAGTTTTTTATTGTAAACTTAAGACTAATGAAAAAATAACAATAATGATAAGAATATTGCAGCCTAAAGCAAAAAACAGTCAACAGAACATAACAAAAATAAATCTATATTTCAACTAAAAAACATTATTGGTTCCCAGTATTTCTCATTAATAAGACAATAAATATATCATCATCTAACTGAATGCATCTTTGCATATATAAAGTTAGTAACAGTTTGTAATAGCTCCAGTTAAGATATCGAACACTTCTTTGAGCACTTACAAACAGCCACTTCATGTCTTTTGCAGCAGGTGTACAGTGCACTTTACTTCTACTACAGTATTACACAATCTGAATCCCTTTTATACTGACTTACTGCTTTGTATCGTTATGAGCTATGTGCACACGCAACCTCTCTTTTGTAGTAAGAGTCCTATCACTAACACAAAGTGGTGTGTGTGTACTTGTACTTACATATTTGTGGGGACCCAATTTGAGCATAGACCTTACGGAGGGAGGACATTTATGGAAAGTGAGGATATTTTGGCCGGTCAGTGTTTAGGTACTTTTACACTTTTAACTGACCTGCTGACGTTCCTGTCTCAAAATGTTTCTTTGACTCCTCTTGTTTCTCTGATTGAAGAGTAACTGGACTCTGTGGCACTGTGTTTCCAATAAATAACAGTTCTAAAATTCCTGTATTCATTCGAACAGTTAAACAAGCTGAAGAGGCTTCTTCTCCCTGAGTCTCTCATTGTCCACAGTCTGCATCACACTCTCACATGACAGTGTGGGAGAGGTGAGATTAGCCACACCTTTTATCTCAGCAGAGGATAACCAAAACTCAAAAGTGATCATATTCACCGATACATGTTTTAACCCAAAGTTTTCAGTTAGTAGGGAATGTAATCCTGACCGTTGTTTATCTAAAAGTGATGGAATAACATCAGGGTGTAGACAGGACAGTGAAAGCCGACTCTGCTGAGAGGCTTTCAGTTCTTTTTCTCCTCTGGCTCATCATTGGTGAGATATTCAATGTGTGTCCATATACACCAGATCTGCAGAGAACAGGGACGGGAGTACATCTACAACTTTACCACAGAGCAGCAACTACATGTCTTTCAACATCTGTGTTGTCATGTTACTGATCATCGCAGGGGATTGGGTGTTGAATGCCGAGTTCTTACCTCGGCAGACAGAGCCAGTAGGCGCCCTGCAGCCAGCAGCATGGTCCCCAGGGCCTGGATCCAGAGAGGTAGATATAACCAGTGAGACAGGAAACCCCACTGATACCCATACAGCCACAGAGGGAGGCAGTGCAGCCCGCTCACCACCCATGTGCCCAGTGGTGTCCGGAACCCTAACAGCACATAAATTCAAATGAACTCACACAATCTGGGATTAGACCTGATCTGCACATTTATTTACAGCGGCAGAGTGTTACCGTTTGCCATGACGACCTGTATGAACCGAGGGCTGCTGGTGAAGCTGTTCTTCCAGTTGTCACCTCTGGGATTGTGGTTACACACAAACACACACCACTCCAGTGCAGACACCAGCCAACCCCACTAGACAACAACACACACGACAACAGACAAACATTATAAATTACAGAACAATGCCTGTACATTATGTCTTGCACCAATGTCACACATGAAGTTTTTATGTCTTTGTCTTGCTTCAAATACAGAACAGTACAAGTGTTTGAGTGAGTTCTCAGTGTGATGTCACAAAGAGCAAAATGCCTATTATAGAACCATAGTAATGTTTTTACCACAATCATATATAAATTTACCATTTGCCATTAAAAAACAAACAGTCCAAAAAAGAACAAATGTATATTTACATCTGTTTTCACTTACTAATCTTTTCTTTTTTTTTTTTTCCTCCATAACATCACTCACATTTTTCCTTCTACATCCTAAGAGAACTTCAGTCACACTATTTAAAACCTGAGACACTTGTGAGAGACAGATGAATCAAATGCAGCAGAGGCTGAAGTATCCTGACAGTCAATCAATAATGGACCAAGCTCCAAAACCACAGAATCATACACCTTGCAAACAGCAACCAGTTATCATCTTTCCTTGTGTCATAAGGGACAGATTGTAGAGATAGGAGTGATTCTCGTGTCAGTCTCCGTTTTTATGAAGGCTTGTGGAAGAGATGTTACTGGATAATACTGAGCATGATTCATATTGTAGCTGACTATTTGGAGCCAGAGTCTGAGCAGTAGCAATTGGGGGATGGAATTTGTTTAAAATGTAAAGTGTTAAACATGAAAAACATTGGCTCTGTCCTTTAATCAACTTTTAGGAGTTTAAAAGAAAAAAGGGGAATTCCTTACAAAAGATGCGGGAAAAAATGTGTTTTGTGTTTGTCATTCTGAATGAAAGGGCTCACGTGTGTGTGTGTGTGTGTACATTTTGTATCTAAAAGATACTCATTTAAAGGATTTCAAGTGAACACCTGGTGTGAATGTGTGTGTACAGCACTGTGTGTGTTGCATGTTCTGCAGTCACCAGACCTCAAACAGCAGGCCCCACAGCATGCCTCTCCCCAGATTGTCCACCACTACGTCCAGCCAGGCCCCGAACCTGGAGCTCTGGCCCAGCCTCCTCGCCAGCCACCCATCCACTCCTGCACAGAACACATCATGACACACTAGAGACAGATGACTCTGAAAATACCCAATAGTGAAAATAATTGTATCCTGTTACATTGTTTTCTGAAGACGGATGCCGTATCTGTTCTTATTTGAGTATGTCAGAACAACTCTGTGTCATTGTAGCACTTTTAAATATTCAATTACAGGGGCCCTTCTTTCCAAAAACACATCCGTCCCTACATGAGCTTTTGTGGTTATTTTTTCCATCAGGTACACACTCTTTATTGTCTCCTGCCATTGCTGTAATGGCGGGTGGCAGATAGAGAAATCATTTTCCTAGCAGGCAACAAATGAATATGCTAAATATATTTCTTTATTTTTCCAAGTAGTGTCAGGGGACACTCCATTGATATAATACAGCACTAAATTAATATATAAAAATAATTTCCCTCTGAATGAAGTGGATCTTTTATATGTTGTGATAGGATTGGTTGTTTTATGTCCGATGCACCAACCACACCAAGTCAATTTCCTGTATGTGAAAATATACTTGGCAATTAAAAATAATTCTGATTCTGATGCACCACGACTTGCAGGTGAGACAAACAAAAGTTGGAGCTACACGTCAAACGAGGTAAACCCATGCTACATTACCATCAAGTGCTATGAAGACTGAGTAAAGAGGGACGAAGGCTGCTGGTGTCTCAGAGGCAGCCCATGCAGCAAACACGAGGCCAATCCTGATGTATCCTGGAAGAGACAGACACACAAGAACAACCAAGACAAATCACCCGCATCGCTGTCCATAGAAACAGCTGCAGTGATATCCACAAACAGAAAGCACTTCCTTATAATCCAACCATGTGTTCCCCACCAATAATATTGGGCCAGTACAGCAAAACGTGGAGTCCCGTCTCCATTCAGCAGCCCGCCCATGCAAATCCACGTCTGTAGCTTTCAACTCCAGCACAACAAATCCACGTCTGTAGCTTTCAACTCCAGCACAACAAACCCACGGATGTGTCCCACGAGCTGCTCCACTCAGATGTTGCTGCTTTTACTGTGACGAGCCGCGGCCGTGGGCGCTTGTCATGTTCGTCACAGCCGCTGGGCGACGCCTATAGGCTGCGGTGCCGTGTGTCCCGCTCACAGCGCGCCCCGCCGAACTCCACTGTAAAAACCGAGACATTTAACGACACGGCGTCGGGGTATGTAGCACCGAACACGTGGCTGCCTTCGGTGCGAGGAGACGCCACAGTGAAAGAAGCTGTTGACGGTGTGTTATAGTGAAGCGTTAGTTTCCCAACCGCGGCCGTGAACATCCGCTAAGTGGTGTTCTGAGAGGAGAGTCAGCCCACATTAAACCGGTGCTTTTTTGAACGGAGGCCGGCGCAATGCCTCGATGTAAACACGAGGAGGCAAATGAAGCCCCGTGATAAAATACGACTCTACGCGAACACATGAATTACATTACAGTTGAATATACAATAAAGGCGTCACAATCAAACTATAAAGCGGTGTTACAGTTATGGAGCAGTAGCGGATCAGCCACCAGATGGCGCCACTCACACTCCTGTAAATACTATCTGCACACACATTAGCAGCTCGGTGTGACTGCGCGTTATGAATCCAAATGTCTGTTTATAGTTTGCAAAAACAAACATAGAGGTAAACACTGTGGAGCAGAGGACGTGAAAACAACCCTCGGTGTCCGTCACTCCTCTGGTTTAGACGGAGCGGATCAACTGACCTGTGGAGTCCGATCATGTGACAGAGTGGAGGCGTCGCTGAAAACATTCACCCCTTCACCACACACACACACACACACACACCACCAGGAACCGATTTCACAATAAATGGATAAGGAGACAAACACCCCGAGCCAACTCAACACCTCTCTCCTCAGGTCGCAGTGAAATGAGGGGAGCATGGGGGCCAAAGAGTCGAGGATAGGGTTCCTGTCGTATGACGAGGCCGTCAAGAGAGGTAAGCCGCAAAGCAACAGACTAAATCCACCTCAGTGGCGCTAGCTTAGCCGAGAGCTACCAGGCTAACCTGGTACATATGAGGAGCACGTCCGGACCACGCACTGGGGTCTAGCGATTTAAGTGGCCGCAGTGATTGTACAGGATGGACCCTCGTCAGAAAATAACACACGTCCTTTGCGACATCGCTCACATCCATGGTTGTATTCGGCATAGACGCATAACGGAAAGCTGTCTGGGTTTTAATTATGCCTTAAGGTTAACTTAAGCTAAGCCTGTGTTTTCAGCCGTAGCCTTCGCCTCAAAAATACACCAAGCAGGGCAGCAGCGAGGATCGTTTCCCAGTAAATAAAGCTGAATTAAATGGTCGTTAAAGTCTATTTATGGTTTAATTTCACTTCGAAACGATGCATTCTTCAAATGAGCATCGATACAACACTGGCTGTCATTTGTGACGTCCGAGCCGTTCCCTTTCAGCAGCGTCGCGTTAAATTGACAGCTTTTTGAACGGTGTTTGGTGTGACGCTGTCACTTTGCTGTGGGGCCCGGGAGGGAACGGGCATGGCACTATTTCATCCAGACACTTTGGCAGACAGACCGTGGATGTGGGCGAACTTTCCTGTCCGACAGCCCAGTGTGTCTATTAGCTTTTATCCCAAACGGCTAGCTTAATGTCTGTGCTGCTGCTAGCTCCCCCCCCGTCTGTTAGCTGCTCGCTACAGCTAAGTTCACAGGGGGAAATGCTTCCAGACGGTTTCTTTTTATTTAGTGTCCGGATCACGCCCGTGGACTGTCTGCTTGCTCGAACACTAGCTCGCGGTGTAGTCCGGTGCGTTTGGCGGAACAACAAACAGATGGGCTTTGCATTGCTGCCGCTACACTGGCTGTTTTTAAACCGAGCGAGTCCTCGTTTGATCTCTGACAACATGGAGCAGTGACTCCAGGCCTGTATCCCCCGCACCGTCCTCCACTGGGCTCCTTCTCACACAGACCCATATGTGCTTCTGCTGAGGTTTCCTCCTGCCATTGCAGGCTGTATGCAGGTGTACGTCTACATTCACCCAAGCTGTGTTGCAGCTCGTGCACAGTCCCAGTGTTGGTGCACTTATGCAAGATGTGGGGGAGCATTCATCAGGAAGCACATAGCAGGTCTTATCCCTGATGGCATTCTTGCTGCACTTTACTCCCCCAGTTGGCAAAAGCTGACCTTTGTCAGGTTGGATTCCAGGCATTGAGAGGCTGTTACACATTCATCCAGGAAACTGTCATATCTTTACCAGGGTCATACAGGGAAGTCAGTCTAGTCTGTTCCTTGTGTTCATATTTAACTTCATGACTATGGCCTTTGACTGATGTTAACTTAAAGGGATAGTTCACCCAAAAATGAAAATTCCCTCATTATCTACTCACCACTATGCCGATGGAGGGGTGGGTGAAAGTGTTTGAGTCCACAAAACACTTCTGGAGTCTCAGGGGTAAACAGTGTTGCAGCCAAATCCAATACAATAGAAGTAACTGGGACCACTTCTTGAAATAATGCCTCCTCACTGCTCCTGCGGTGTCACCCAAGTGTCCAAAAGCCCCACCATTGATATAACACTTGAAATGGTGTAATTTACACCATGTTTTTAGCCTAAATGTCCGCTGTTATCCTCAGCCCAGAGCCGACTGTGGTCTCCCAGTTACTTCAATTGAATTGGATATGCCTGCAATGCTGTTTACCCCTAAACTCCAAAAGTGTTTTGTGGACTCAAACACTTCCCTTCTAACTGCAACATGACAGAACTGCTAGTTTACACCTATAATAAAACCATTATATTTGTAAAATGGGGAGATGTTGAGATATTCCTGTTTCCCAGACTCAAAGCACAGTAGCTTATCAAAGTAGCTGATGCTCAAATATTCTTGAACCTTTTATCAGTGCTGTATAAGCTTGTGCATTACAAGTGTGATGCATTCAGATAAAGATTCTATTGCAATGGATAAGAAATAAGGAAGTGCTGTCACTGTGAATTAATATAGAACAACAATGTGGCTGCTTGATACACATGGTGTATTTATGAATAATGTTAACCACTGTAGACGTAAAAGGAACTTTAACTTTAAAACAAAGTTTCCATGTAGAGCAGAGATTGAACAGACACATGTGAAGAACCAAAATAGTAGGCGGACAACATGGTCCACTACAGCCTGATAGGGATTCTCAGAATCCATGTTTTCAGAGGTGCAGTGCTCTCTCTTTTTTCTACAGAGTGTGTTGAAGGGGATACATGTGAGTTTTTGCAATTGTTACATAACCAATGTTAGCGTTAACAGCTTTAATAACTTAGCAGTCTAGAAGATGCGATCGCATCACCATCACCTGCTCTCAGTAGGAAACCACGTTCGGCGGCAGAGAAAACTCAAAAACAGTTGGTCACCAGTGTGCAACCTAAGCATATATGTAGGGATGAAATGATTACCCGGCTTCATGGTATACCGTGGTAAAATTCCTGACGGTTTTTGTACAGTTTAGTCTTTAATTAACGTGATGATTTGGTTGATACTGTCCACCATCAACCCAGTCAGCAAGTCTCCAAGGTGCAGGAGCAGCAAGCCCAGCATTTGTCGTGTGTTGTAAAAACATGTTGGAGGAGCAGCAGGCAGATGGGGGCTGTAACAGACGGAGTACTGTTAGTTATCTCTGGCCTTAGCTAACAAATGCTAACATCTACTGTCGCCACATTGCATGCGAATGCTGATATTTTGTCCCTGCTTTGGAGCCGACGTCTGCACTCAACGTAACAAGTTGTCGCTCTTCGATAAATCAGGAAAATATTATCCAAATTTCACATATATGAAAAATCTTTTGAAGATATAAAATAGCCTAAAGAGAGAGGTCATCTGGAGTCAAAACATTCAAAAAAATAGGTCACTTGTAGGGGTAATTGGACTGTAAAACCTGTATGAAACTAAGTATATGTAATTAAGTCATCAATTTTAATTATTTCTGTCTTTAATTTTCCATCATAAGGATCAGGGTTTCTTTTTGATTGAACGACAAGCTCTTGAAGTCCTTAGTTTTTTTATTTCATAGCCGTGGTTAGCTGATCATGCTCATTGTGTGCTTCAGTGTACAAAATGGATGGGATAAAAACAGGATTTCTCATGAATGAAGATAAATCCCATATAGCTATTGTGAAATTGTCCAGAAGGAGGGTGTGATCCTGTGTTAAGTAACATCAAGGGTAATGTTTGAAGTGAAAGAATACCTGCTAAAACAGCAGTGACTTTAAATCCTTGCAACAAACAATACCTCATAATGTTCAATTACCAGAACTCCTGTCTGACCTTGTCAGGAGTCTTGCCAAACCTCAGAGGTAATTCTTAAGCCATAATTTGTTTAGCTTTTGTGTTGCAGTAATTTTTTTGTGACACATGGGAATCCATCTTCCACATGAACATGTTCGTAAATATATGGTAAAAATGTCGGATGGATGTGATCGACACGTTTATGTGACAATAGCTGTGTCCTAATTCGGTGGCCGCATCGTTCAGAGGCTGCTTTTGAAGACGATTGTATCACAGTAGTGCAACTCGGCTGTCCCATTTCAATAACGAGAAACAAAGGATTCAGTGGGTGGATTCACCTGGGGCCATCTTAGCCTAGGATTTATTTATCATTGGTGAAGAAGCTAACAAGCTAGCTATGCTGGTAGGCAAGCTGCACTAGGCACAGTTACTCAAAGTAGGCAATGATGCAATAGTGAGCCTGAGACAAGCTGGCGACGCAAATAGGAGACCAGACGGTTTATTTTGGTTCAGCCTTCACAATCTACTTGAACTACGAATTCTACAGTTCAAGTAGACTGAGTCCTCTAAAGGACGCAGTCCCTGAATGGTGACATCTAACCTCATCGACCTATCTTTTGTTGTGCGATAAAGTCCAATGGAAAATTATAAACCTGTTTGTATGGGCAGGGCTGTGGAGGACATATTGAAACAGGTTGTATATTCTGTGCGTTCATGAATGAAGTTCCTGACTAAAGTTTTTTTAATAATTATTTTTTCCCGGAAATTCCCTGGAGTACCTTCACGGGCCATTTGACCCTTTTGTGGTTGACTGCCGCTTTATAGTTGAGTAATACAAGCACCATGGTCATCTGTCTAATGGCACAGCCTTACAGTCACCTGAGTAACTACATAGTCTCATTCTGGTTGACGTCAGCAGGCCTTATCAGCCTGCATGATAGACCCCTGCTTTGCATTCTTACCTTGTATTCCGTAGACGTGAATGTAGATTTGTTTACTGCTCCCACAAAGGCTTCCAGTGTGGTGTTTGCTTTGGAAACATAGGCAGGTTATTGTTAAATTGTTGTAATTTGCATGATAGCGTATCAAGTTATCAGAGCGTATCAGAGCTGCAGGATATGGTGAAAAGGTCTTTCAGTATTTTTAATTTATTTATTACCTAGACTTTTTCATACAATTTCTCATAATAACATAAACGATTTCTAACTCAGTGTTTTACACCATTCCTTCATTGTAGAGCTGTGTGCAGTACTCGTTAACCTGCTGTCACTATCTTTCTTTCTCTCACACAAACGCATTGACCTGTATGTTGTAGTGAGACTGGCCATCAGAAGCATCGGGAGAAATCCTGTTGCGATGGTGGGCTCTCACAACATCCAGTATTTAAAATCCTTGGCAGACAAGCTCGTCCTAACACGGGTAGTTTCCCCTTCAGCTCTGCATGGTCTGCACGAGCATACAGTTCTCAGCAGGCAGACAGACCTGACCTCTCTGTGCCCTCTCTGTCAGTTGTACATGAGATTGGACTATGTATGTGATCACTGTACAATTGCATCAACCAACCCTCATTGGGCTGCGTACACCAAACTCATTTCTGATTTTAAATCAGGCAATTCCATTTAGTACAAGAACCCAATTCAAGGTCATGTTACTGAAGCCCCATGAGAAGTCCATGATGTGTGCACATGGAAAGTATTTGTCTCAGATTTGTTTAAATGTTAAACTTATGTTCAACCACTGAAAGTCTTAAGATTTGTTGTCCTTTGGTGTGACAAACTACTGTAAACATCCCATTTTTAACATCTTTCTGTTGTGGTTGTACACAGAATGGAAGAATTTGGGACAGTAATGCTATAACGATAATAGAACACAGTGTGTGGCACACAGTTCTAACAACAATAAGATACGATAATTATGATAAGATAAATAATCCTTTTATTAGTCCCACAATGGGTAAATTTGATGTGTTGCAGCAGCAAAAAGTACAAAAAACAGACATCAGTAGAAGTAATAATAAGTCAACAGTCAATAAAAATGCAAGGAGATGTATATAAATATAATTGAAATAATATATATACAACCTAAGCAGAATATATAGACTGTGAGCTGAGTATATACAGTGTATTGGATTGCACATGAGCCATTGAATTGCACAGACAGAAATGAGTAATCGCAAAGTGAAATGAATTGAACCTGTTTTTATAGTGCAGTCCCAGAATTGGTGCATGTGGTCGAAACACAGACGGGCACACAAACCTTACCACCAGCCTTTAATAAAGCAAAGTAGCTCTAACCCACACCTCCATCTTGTTTCATTGATTAAACTCCAGGTTTATTCACTCCTGTCTTGAATTAACTTAATCTTATTACTTAATGTGGATCATTTGTTAACAACTGTAACTTAGAGGAATTTCTGACCATATTACTAATACATATACTAATTTACACATAATTATAGGTACTTCCTAATGGTTCTTTAACATTTTCTTTGCAACTTTTGTGGGGAAAAAAGCCAATTGTAGTTTCCCAGAGTCCACAGTTAAATCTTCAGATGACCAATTTTTTGTGACAGACTCCCAAAAGCATGAGCAAGTCATGCCAATGTGACAATGAACCAGCATGAACATTCCAATGAACCTTAAACTGAAGCAGCTAAATGGCATTCAGTTGTCATTCATTTAATGTTTTTATACCATTAAACAGCAGCCCCATGCTCAGTGTTTTGTATCAGGTCTATGTATCCGCCTGCTGGTGTTTCTGTTGACAGTTCACCATGACTAAAAGGTCACCGGGGATCATGTGAGTTCAGTATTGTCATGCTGCTGCAGAAGCCTTTGTGTTTGCTGCCGGGGTTATTTCAGTCGTGCTGCTAGCAGTGGGCCAGCTAGGCCCAGCTTATTTCATAGGACAGCAAATATTGAGTCACAGCAGAAGGCTGTGCCACTTGCTGCTTTTTTGTCATGATAACTTAGTGGAGTAGTGGTGACACCAACAATCTGTATGTGTGTGCGTGCGTTTGTGTGCATGCATGCACAGGTTTTTTGCAACACAGGTATGTGTATATTGGAGAAGCAAAGAGAGAAATGTTATGTTCAAGTCTATTTCTGAAATGTGTGAGTGTGTATGACATTATAGAATGTGTGGTTGGGGGAGGGGCATCAGAACTATTGTTTACTGTGAATTGAATGGTAACTACTGCAGTTAATGCAGCCCAGTGTCCACCCATTGCATCACAGCATGACAATACACAAAGTGTTCCCATTAATCTGGAATCCTTTTGTTTTCTTCACCATTTAATTGTAACAACTTTGCTATTATCTGCCTGTGCTGTTTAGTCATCACGTTAGCGTTATAGAACAATACTTGACTCTAATTCACAAACTAGATTTCTCAGAGGCCACACTGTGACACATTGCTGTCTAACTCTTGTGTAAGAAGAAATAAGAGCCAGCAGTGATTGTTACTGGACTTAATGAGTTTGAAAGTATCTTTATGGTAACTTTTAATGAGTCCTAATAAGAACAGTAAGTATATGACACTTTTCCACTTAATCAATTCTTTTCATTAATTCTTAAAAAATCTGAAAGCAGCTTTAGTGAGGTGCCGGTCAAGGTTTTCAGCAGATTTTGTAGACAGATCCTCGACACAGTTCTGTCTCTGATCTCTGCAGGAAGCTCCTTCAACCTCAGCTGTGAGATCTCAATGCAGACAGGTGTTGTGTGTCTTTCCACTTCAGTCATGGTGTAGAAACAGCTCAGTGATAATCAAGAGAAAAAAGAGGATCGTGAGTTAAATGTCAAGTGTAAAAGCAAAAATATCTGAATACTCTGGGTTTCTTCTCCTTATTAAATAAATGTCCAATATTGCAGAAGCTACTTGATTCAAGAACACACTGATGTTTGCTCTAATTGTGATTTTAATAATATCAACTATCTGCTATTTGCTCCAACCATGCACCATGATGAGCTGAATGTGGTTAAGGGTTACAATACCAGTGCCGAAACCTTGACTTTTAAACAGTTTTCTGACCAATACCAGTTCTTCAGCTTTATGCGCATACATTACTTACACACTATGTTTATCTATATATGTGTATATAAAACTTAGTAATAGAGTTGCTTCATTCTAGAGATGACCCCAATCCTAACCCTATCCCCCTTTATTTTAACTGCCCTAAACAGAGCATGAGGCAATTCTTAATTACAAGAAAGCAACAATACAAAAACATTCTCATGAATGTATTTCTCTGCTTTGAAAGAAAATAATATCAGACTGTACACTCTATTGTCCTTCAGGGGTAGTGCTCTCTGAAAGTAGGTCTGTGAGATCATGGTCAGGGTGAAGGAAACATGTAGCTACCAGTCTTGTGAAATATGCAACAAGCACTATTCATAAGACCAAATTCTGACAGAGACTTGTTACGCAGGCAGGTTTTGCATCGAGTGAGTGAGTTAATAGCTAAGAAGCTTAAAACCAAGTCCGTCGTCACTTATGTCTCTGAGCAGAAAGGAATGTTTGTGACAGTAGTGAGCTATGGGCTTTTTGTCAAGGAAAACTGAGTGATGCTAACTTCTGGGTTGGCCTACAGAAATGTATCATCTAGATTTAGTGTCTTACAATCAATCTCTCAAATTTTCCAAATTAAAGCTTGGTATCTTCTTAGTATTGTTTATGTACTCTGAGTAGACATTTTGACATTCACATTTTCTATATGTAAGTTTTTGCATTGACAGCTTACTTACCTCTCCAGCAGCAGTAGTTGTCTCCAGGTGGAAGCCACACCAATGTTAATATTTGTTTGGCCTTTATATCCATCACCTCTATGCTTATATATGCTAATCAGCTAGTCCCAGTTAGTGGTATAGTGTAGCGTCCAGTCTGCTCTGAAGAGGTCTATTCAGAGGACGTGGTATCACTTCTTGTCTTGTAAAAGTAATGATGGGATGAAACCATCACCGTAGACTGACAAGAGACTATGTTGATCAAAATTTTAATGTTAAAGATGGTTTTCTCCAGAAACTACACAGCAAAGATGAATATATGCTTTTTTGTTCTCTAAAATAAAAGACTCAATGCATAGGTAAGGAGTAACAGGCGGCTTGTCTGGTTTGGCAGAAAGTTTTGTGTTTCTTATCATGTGAATAAAGTTCAGTTCTACCTTGTAGCTGATTTACACATGACACCTGCTGACATGGGTTCATACTCCATTATCACACAGGTACACATATTTACACCTGGAAGTTGTCCACTGAAATCACAGTGTGGTCTGATCGCTGCTGAGGACTGAAGCAGTCAGGGGCTTGTGGGTCTCACTTAAAGGCACGTCAGTTTTTGTAAAGATGGAGGCAAATGCTCTTCTTTCCCTTTCCTTCCATTCAGATTTATACAAGTCACCAGTTTTGTGTGGGGTTGTTTGCCCCTGCTACCCAAGTGTTGCTACAGTGTTCAGAAAATGCACTGAACTCTTGAGGGTCCACATTTCATATTAAAAACCTGTTAATTGGGAACAGCTAATCCAATTGGTCAAAAAGTAGTGAGAAATACCTTGTTTTTGGGCGAGTGGTTAACATAAGGACAAGGTAAGGGGTTGTGTGTGTGTGTGTGTGTGTGTGTGTGTGTGTGTGTGTGTGTGTGTGTGTGTGTGTGTGTGTGTGTGTGTGTGTGTGTGTGTGTGTGTGTGTGTGTGTGTGTGTGTGTGTGTGTGTGTGTGTGTGTGTGTGTGTTCTCATGGAATTGTGGTCCTGCAGCAGAACTGCGACAGAAGTGGTTTAATTTACTCTTCACCGTGCTCAATAAAGTGTAAGATGGGTTGGATAGGATTATTCCACAAAGGTTTAATACAGCTTGGAACCAACAGCAGCAACAGAGGCATGGTCTACCTGCAAAGTCCATTTAATTGCCCTCTTTTGAAACAAAGCAGCTTGCAGATGCTCACTGTCACACTCACTGCATGCAGTTATCCTTAATTACAACTGCAGGTTTTTTGTTTTTGCCATTTCTTGAGTAGTTAGTCATAGAGCTGCTCATCAGGAAACAGTTTCTGTGTTTAAATTGTGCTGAGGGTGGGCAGGGGGCATCTTGGACAGCTGCTCTACATGGAGCAGTGTGTTAACATAAAAAAAGGAATTCATATTTTTGCTTATCTTCCTGTTACTTATGTCAGGATATCGTGATGATGCATTATTATTTGGGTTATTTTTTTCACTCCCACATCAACCAAAATGATCCCGGACACAGAGTGCATCACCAATAGGTTCTGGATTTTGTCTTATTCTTTTGCGCTGCAGACTGTTCTATACCAAGAGCATACTCACGACTAAGCTGCTCTGCCTTGGTTTAAAATGCTCCTTTTGACTTTGGCTGTGACCTTTCTAATTTGTTTATCAGTTCTTTTTTTCTCACGGGGAATAATTCCCTCTCACTTCCTTCTCTGCAGCCATGTAAGCAATTCCCTCTCTCCTATTTATACAAGTGTTTAATAAGCACATTCTCATCAGTCTTCATAAAGCTGAAGTTGAACTATGTCGGACTTGGGCTTTGTAGAGAAAGCCGAATCCTAAGAAGTCATGCAAATCATAACAACACAAATGTGATAATTGATGTGAAATGACTTTAGGAATGCATTGTGCTTTTTTAGTACAACATAGATAGGCTGTCATGTGTAGTCTGTCACCAGGACTGATCGTTCTCTGGTCCTGCTGTCAGCAGCATGCCTTACCAGATGCAAAAACAAAACCATACAATATCATCTGTACATTAAATGATTCCATTAAATTTACAGTTTAAGATGTTGCAAAATTGCTTGTTTACTTTCTTACCAAGACCTGGTTGATCTGCAGGGGGAGGTTGGATTAAAGACAACCCATATTTCAATCATATTTTATTTGTATAGCCCATATTCACCAATCACAATTTGTCTCATAGGGGGTGACATCCTCTGTCCTTAACCCTCAATAATAGTGAGGAAATACTACCAAAAAAAACCCTATTGGGAAAAAACATAGAAATCTCAGAGAGAGTCACATGTGAAAGATTCCTCTCCCAGAACGAACAGAAGAGCAATAGATGCCGCGTGTCACATATTTCAATGTGTGGGATGGCTTGAAGATGAATTGGTTAAAACAGCAGCTGATCAGTATTCTTCAGATGTTCCTCATGTAATAAGTCTGATATTTGGTGTCTTTGTAGTCACAGTGATTAGAGTGGTGACTCTGTACTTTGTTCTAGAAAAACAGTGCTATAAACTGCTGAACATTACTTGTGTGCGTGCATGGGTGCATGTGTGTGCGCGCCTGGCAGGTGTACATGTCTCTGCAAGTTGGGTAAGCTTCATGTTTACGCCATAAGGACTCTATTGCCCTCTACAGGCTGGTGTCAAAACAGTTTATAACCACATGAAACTGACTCAAATTCTAAAAATAAAAGTAACATTTTTGCCACTTATTTGCCAGTGTGTGTGACACGAGTTACCTGTGTTACTTGACCCTGTAAGCTTTTAGTTGTTCTTATCACAGGGGCGCTAAAACAAACCATTTTAACTTCAATGAATTTGATAAGAGACGTGCAGCATATTGTAAGCAGCACAGATGCTTGTCAGCCTTGGCACATATTGCAAAGGCAGGACAGTGGAAGTGAGTCTGTGTTCACTCATCTGCTTTACTGTTTAATAATTCATCACATCCTGTGTAACCTAAAAATATATATGTATGTATGTTGTATACTGTTGTGGGCTCCGGGTTCTTTCCAACAGGCTACTGACAAGGCTAAGTTATTTACATTTGAGTTGCAAGGTCAGTTCTCAGATCACAGTGCTTTTTCTAGTTAGCATAATTTGTAGAGTAGGACTGAAAAGTTAAATCTTACTACACAGTGAGTCATTACACCAGCTTGAAGCTGGAGGACTGTTGTGTTAAGCCCATTCTATATCTACAGCAGGTAGAGTGGACATATATTGACTTGACATAATGAACTCTGCAGAATATCCACAATTGGGTCCGGACTTTGCTTTTCACAAATGGACAACGCAGAGAGACATTCTCTGCTGAGACGCATTTACAACAACACAGAAATCGGGTGAGGGGTGGTGCAGCAGACAGAGTCTGGACGTAACTTATAAAAACGCCTGTGGAGATCACATACATTTGTTTACAGCACATCGACACTGGCGTCAGCTCTTATCACCAAAAGCTCTGTTGACATCTTCATCACTGTCCTTAATGTGTATGGCTCTGCCTTTTCATCCTGAGATATACATTTTTGTGCTTGTTCAATGTTCGTGGCGTCATCAACATGTCCATTGGCTCACGGTGAATCCTGCAGAGGATCCACAGATCTCCTCTGTGTTCAAATCGGCTCATTTTGAAAGTTTTTATTTGGGGGACTGGCCAGGAACCAGGCATATATGACGTATGATATTTTTTTGTTTTAGTGCCAACAAACACTTAACTTCAGTCCAGACTGGAGAAGATTAGAAAACTACCGCTAATGTGATCTGAATGTGTAATAAACTGTGTGCCCAAAGTCATCCATCTTCGTTTATAGTTATCCTGTCTACATTACAGCAAATAATATCTAACTCCATTAGTCTAATAGTGTTATGAAATCATTGAGGGTATGAAATGGCAAAAAAATACATAAATTTAAATGCTAAAATGTCTCATTATGTCTCATCATCAGATCAAATTCTATTAAACAAATAAGAGCAGCCAAGTCATATTTGTTACCACACATGTGTTATCATGAATGAACTTATTTGTATTGTTTGGTATACATTTGTAATCAAAATTGTCATTTTTTTTAAGTCAGTAGACCTGTTGATTAATCACGTTAGTGTTTTCAGCTCTATTGGAATGACCCGCACATCTCTACCAGTTCAGCAGACAGCTCAGTCTATAGCCGCTCATGTAACTGGAAAACTCCATCAGTGTTTGATTTGGATGAAGAAACAAAAGAGCTGCATTTTTCGCTGCAAGCTCTGCACACAACATCCACCTCACAAACAATCAAAAATGTACAGTATATTGTAGAACAGTACAACACATGACAAGGAATAATTATAACATAGGGTACCGGAGCATTACCACTGGCCAAGTAAACAGGCAGGTTTCGAAAAGGCTCTGCACTTGTATGACAAATGTGAAATATGAACATCCACAGCTAAATGGTCAACTATGATGGCTTCAATTAACTCTGACCATTCGTTATTATTCATTCTTTCTTATGATGGTTCATGTAGTGGCTGAGTTTCAGCTCTGTGGGAAAAAGATGGATATTGGATGACTTGTTGGTGGTTTAGCTGTGGTGGTTTTACTCTAAAACTGTAAACCTGACCCATCTCACTCATTAGTCAACAGTGACCAAAGTATGGTTAATAGCTCATCTTTAATGGACTGTAGGTAATTTTGTGTTTGTTTAAAGCCATAAAAATGTAAGACCTGAGTACATGTGCAAGACTAACAGTTACATTTATTAACAGTTTTACCCATTTCCTCAGAAATTACAGAAAAAAACACTTTTTCCTGATTAAACCACAGACCTCACTGTCAACAACTCTTTACTATGTCAGCTTTTTTTTCACCTCACTGTAAAAAGTATATGAAAGATACATTATTATATCCAGTTTAGATTTTTGCTTTTGACACTCCTCATTTCACTATAAAGATTATATTCACCATTCTCTCATGGAGAAATAAAGCACTGTGTGACATCACATACAATTACACATGTTCTGTGAAAAAAAGTTGAGCACCTCTGAATGAATTCTCTCTTCTGATCATCTCTCCTCTGTAGTCACTGATGTGGAATTGAAACGGCTGAAGGATGCCTTCAAGAGAACCAGCGGCCTCTCCTATTACATGACTCAACAGTGCTTCTACAGGGAAGTGCTGGGAGATGGAGTTCCTCCTAAAGTTGCAGAGGTAAGCCCCATTGTATACTTACATTTAGCTGAACAGTCAATATGAAGAGTTTACTTCTCATGAGCAAATGAAATAGTTAGAAATTATCCCAGAGACGCCCAGAAAAGACGATGTTAGTGGAAGTGAGTTTCTCTTTAACTCTAGACAAACTGGAGAAGACTCAGGGGTTTTAAGTGGATGTATTGTGGGACATGGGGATCACTATTGGTCTGAATAGGAGTTCCCAGAGAATGTACTGCCAGGGTGACAATGGAGACATCAGCATTTTTCACCTAGAACTCTCTGTGTCGTTCTCTTTTAATTAAGGTGCAGTCATCCTCTGATAGTTTTACCCAGCACAAAGCTCTGCATGGCACTCGAGGACTTGCAGGTCTCATTAAGATGCATTTTTACTTCCTGTTATCCTGTTGAAAGAGCATGATAGGGACAGGAATTAGACAGCCAGGGAGCAGTCTTACGGGATCTGTCCCATAGGTCCTTTTTAAAATCAGAGTTAGTAGTTAGTATCACTGATATAATTATAGTATGGTGAAAATGATAACACAAATACATATGTATTGTCTCGATGGTATGTTAAGGATCTCTTAATTAAAGCAATTTTTTGTCACTTAAAGTTACAATACAGCTGTTTATTGTCTGACATAAATGTAACCTCAGCTAGTGCACATCTCTGGCCAACATCAGAATTTACACACCCAGAGTTACAGTAGATCAGGGCTGCATGATATATCGAAAAATCTATCGTCAACGCGATATCAACGTGCGCGGCGTAAACTAAGTCAGTGTATGGAGCTGGAGGAGATGGCGACATGCTTGGTTTGGCTTGACTCGGTTGGTACAGCGCGAATGATAGAGACACAGAGAGGAGCTGTAAATTATGAACAGGGCCGGTAAAAACTGTAAAAAAAATAACCCAAATGAATGGTATGAAAAGACCCCAAATTAACACTATAGGTGGACTTAGTAAAGCTGTGCATGGCTCCCTGGGTGTCTGCCCCCGACTTGGCGGCGCTGCGGCCGGGCTGTGGAGCTGTCTGTCGTCTCTGTGTCCGTAGACAGGAACCGTTTATGTTAATTTATCGCAAGTCATATCGTCATCGCGATATTAAACAACGTTATTGCATATCGCATGTTTTCCTAATATCGTGCAGCCCTACATTAGATGACTCTTGTAATTGTATCTGACTGAGCTGTTTGACCACATGTTTCAATTTCAAGTTGAAATGTTAATAACTAACATTGTGGTCATCTGGCTATTGTTGGCAAATTGCGAAATATTTACGGGGACAATGTGCCCTCATTGTATTGCCTATAAAACTGTGGCTCAGAGGGTAGAGCGGTTGTCCTTTAAGCAGAAGGTCGCGGTTCAGTCCTAGTTTTCCCCATTCAGCCGACGTGTTCTTGGGCGAGATTCTACCTTTTGTGGACGGGGCTGAATTTCACGCAAGGCAGTGCATCGCTTTGCTGTGCACAGCCTCATTATACTACGGCAAATTTATTGCCTATAGTTACTTCTGTTAACTAAAACAGTGTTAGAATATCCCCACAGCAGAAGAAACCATAAGCTCATGGGGGCTGCAGACCATGAATCAACCAGGGCTTCTTACAGCGCTCAGTCCTTCTGGACATAAATTTCCTTTAGAGTTCATCGACAAGGCCAGTGTTAGTCATCCTGTCCTCCCCCATCTCCTGCCAGAATCCTTAACCACTATGCTTACTTCAGTGAACATTACAGCTCATCTTCCCTCGTCTTTCTCTCAGCATCTTTCTCCTTCTTCTCCTCGTTTGTCACCATAACAGCAGACAGAGGTCCAGATTTAAGGTGACTGCTGCACAGTCCGATATTTAAAAGAAAGCCTAATCACTTAGCCAAGAAACAGATGTTATTTTTAATCTTCCAGAGCAATTTAAACATAAACTAGATCTATCATGTGTTCAAATACATTATTTTGATTATTTTTTTCATATGATGCTATACACAATAATTTGTATTGGGTGAAAATAGAATCAGTGTTTCAAACAGCAGGGGCTCAGATTTGGCTGTAGTGTCACTATTTGTGTATCTACACAGTTCGATTTACTGCTTTTCTTTTGTACATTACAAGGCGTCACAAAGGATGTTTTTCTTTTACAATGATTTAACATTTTCGAGATCTCAGCACCACCTCATATTTTCAGTTAGACCCCTTTTCAAAACTGATTGTTTAGCGCTTATTACATATGTGAACACACGCAAATTCGTCTTTAATGCTTCCTGAGATCCAGTCCCTTAGACCCCTTAGAGGTGGTCTGGGACACATGTGGCCTCATTCTTTTAGCTGCATGAACGCAAATGTGTCCTGGGCCTCATATGAAGGACCGCTCACTCAGCTGATGTCTCTGACCTGCAGTTTCATAATAAAATCAAATGTATTTTTACTCTGCAGATAATTACAGACCATTGCTCTTCTTAGTGACCATTTGGGGGGTAACGGTACACAAAAAGTAACGGTTCGGTACCTACCTCGGTTTTGAGGTCACGGCTCGGTACGTTTTCAGTACAGTAGAAACAAGGAACAGATAACAGAAAACACTAAAACTGATTTTTTTATAAATTTGATATTTGAATAATAAAATGAACTGGTCACTTATTTTGGTGGTAGTGAAATGAAAGAGGTTTCAGAATCAGAAGGCGACCAAATGCTATAGAGGAAATAACCTTTTTCTAGTTCCCTAAAATTGATAAATCATAAAACTGTCCCACATACACTAGAAGTGAAATTCTGCCTACATTTGCCCATTTTAGTTGGTTGAAGTGTTTTGGTACTGACTTCGCTCAGAGCTCCACAGTAATGCAGCATTCCCAAGGAGCCAGCCGAGATGGACTGAAAGTGCGGCTGATGGCTTTGCTCATGCTCATAGGCAGAAGCTGGCACTGCTGGTATCTTGGTTGGTTGCCCTTGTTAGCAGACAGAGCTCTGCTACTCTGACTTTGTTTAAAATATGTTATTAAATATTGACACATCAAATAGTCTTGAATGCAACTTCAGTGGCTAGACGATAAATCTTCCACAATACAATCAAAATGAGACTTGAGGTCACTCGGTTTGATATTGAACTAGCTTTTCCAGCTAAAGATTAACAATGATGCACACAATATGTAGGAAAATACAGAAATACTGTAAAAACTCTAGGGGAGTATAATAAGATAGAAAAAACCTTCATCAATGATTACTCAAACTAAAAAGGAACTTGACAAATGAGAAGAACAAGTGATCAGAGTAAACAAAGGCTGTGTGGTGTTTTTATCACTGACCAGGTAGAGATAACGTGTATATGTAGAGAAAGGGCGTCTCAAAGTGGACTTTCCTTTGTTTCACTGACTGAGTATAAATAGATTTGAAAACCTGCTTTACTCTGAGGGGATTCATTTAATAAAGGTTGTACACGCTAGAATCACACATACTTCAAGTTATTATATTATAACAAGTTATAATAGTCTATTAACTGTGTATTCAAACAGCAGCAGCAGAGTGTGAAATAGTTTGTCTGATTCTCACACTGCCATGTGTTTTGTTGTGGTCTAGGTTATTTACACCTCGTTTGGAGGCTCATCTAAAGGGCTACACTTCAACAATCTGATCGTGGGTCTGGTGCTTCTGACCAGAGGACGCGATGAGGAGAAGGCCAAATGTAAGTTGCTTATGATGAGTCTGTTGACGTATTGTTACCCCCATATGTCAAATCTGTTGCCGTCTGAATGTTTCTGATCAACATCTTCTGTCTAAATATCTTCTAATGAGAATCTGACATGAACAATATAAATCATCCAGTGTCCTACATACATTCAGCCATAAAGTCCATATACTGTTTTTTTCCATTGCACGTGGGTCTTGTTTTTACAAAAAACTGAATCTTGATAACATATCACCAACACAGTTGTATGATGGAGTAGCATCAACCCTTTTTTTTTATCATGAGCGCCACCTGGAAAATCTCATACTATGTTTGGATGAGCCTGGCGCTTTAATCCAGAGAAGCCAGAAATATTAATCTTTGACATTATTGCCCATCTATCTTTAAAAAACAGAAGCAGCAGTAAAAGAGCCTGAGTTAGAGAAAAGAGTTAACATTATTACTTTTTATGCAGTTAGGGTTACATTTTTGAATGGATGATGAAGTGTAAAAAGTGTGGAGTGCTTTGTAGAACTGACGTGGGAGACCTGCAGACTAACTTTTCCACGACAGGATTTTGTTGCAACCTTCTTCTTCATTAACGATTTGTAAAATCATCATTAATATTATATTTTCAATACATTTTTCACAAAGCTTTTAGAGGGCAAACAATGTGAAATTATAGTGCCAACATCAGGCAGATGGTGGCGCTATAATTTCATAATTTTATCATTTCAGGCCAAAAGTGTAAAAACCACCCACAATATGAGTCTGCATGACTTGAAAAATGAAACTTATCTTAATCTCAATGTCTTCAACAAAAATGTCCATTAAACAATAACAGCCATTCCCATGGCAATTTGCTAGATTGTCAAACGTGACAGACTCAACAGTAAATGTGTTGATCGTCTTGTGGGACTTAATGGGAAAGATTGATCAAAACATTTCAGTCCAAAAAACTTCATGAAGTCCGGGCTTAGCAGGAAATTGGCCATAACTCAAGTTGTCCTTGAACAATCCTGATTAAACTCAGTGGGTAAAAACACCACTGGATCCTGAGCTTTCTAACCAATACACCTAAAATTCCAGTTAAACTCTTTTCAAAACCAATAAATCAAACATATCGCACAACCAGGAGTAATTGTAGATGAAACAGGGCAAGTATTTGCTGTCGAGTTAAAAATTGTAGCTTCCTGCTATAATTCCTTTTTTTTCTTACTTTCTGTTCATAGAAACATTTCACAGTTACGTTTCATGTGAACATTGAGTGGGAGCCCCTCTTTGTGTCTGCTCAACTGATCTGTACAGTGGGAGTATAAAAGTGGCTTGTATGCAGTAGACTCTTTTTCAGTTTTCTGCCTGTGTTCCTGACACAATTAGATCTGCAGATTCCATGTGTGTTCTCACTACTTCTCTTCAAGGTGCACTGCCGTTACACCCACTTCCCCCTGAAGCTAAAAACAAATCTGATTTGTTTCAGAGAAGTTCCATATTTTTGTGTCAGTTTGGCCTGGCAGATGACTCGATAGGTTCAGAGACATGAATCCGAGCTGCAGCTAATTCAGAATGCTTTGCTGCTGCAGTTGGGAAGAAAACTCTTCTCTGTTATTGCTGAGTTGTTCCAAAATTGGATTAAAGCTGGTGAATGTTCTTGTGTTTGGAGAGAGCGTATCCTTTAGCGTTCACTCACCCTTAGAAGTATTCAAAATGCCTCTTGGGAATCAAAGTTAACTTTTTACATTTTTATTTATACAAAGACATTTTTTTGACGTTTTGTCAGTGAACTCGATTTTTTCTCACAAAGTTGCTCATCTTTTGTACTGATGAGTCAAACAGGAGTGAAAATACTCAAACTGTCAATCATCCTACGTCGTCCTTGTAAAAAAACTGAACAGGATGTGTTGTTTGAGCCTGAGACACACAAATTAACTGCAACCTCCCAATTATAACTAACAAGTCAGACATTAAGGCTTCCATTCTGTTTGTGTGACTCAGATCCAGGTGTAAATTAGTAGATGTGGACTTCACCATGTTTCAAGAAAGTTTTAACCTTCAAGAATGTAATAGTTATTTTATAGTGAACAATATTGATTGTATAAAATGTTCTTTCCATCTGACTGTTCATCTCGCCCTCTCTCTGTGTCATCCTCATTCTTATTCAGACGGTTGTGGTTGATGTGTTGCAGACAGTCTAATCCATCAGGACATTATCCACATAGCTTCTATTATCATTAATACTGCTATGTGCAAGTGGCCTGACTTCCTGTGATAAAGCTCATCTCTGACACTGTGTGTGTGTGTGTGTGTGTGTGTGTCTGTGTGTGTCTGTCTGTGTGTCTGTGTGTTTACAGACCTCTTCAGCCTGTTTGCCAGTGATCTGGGCGGATACGCTGCCAGAGAAGATATAGAGGCAGTTCTCCAGGTCCTGGATGGAGAAGTTCCCATCTCCCTCAAGAAATGCTTCAGCGAGGTCAGCAACACGCACCAGAACACATCTTCTAGTCAATATCTATCTAGACTGATAACTAGAATATCACCACAGTCTCTTCTGGGGTTGTATCATTGAGTTAGATTTTATCATTCTAATGGTATTTTTTTTGTTTCATGCTCATAAAACAGATTTTTGTCAGAGATGATAACTAAGTTTGGTTTTATAGCAAGTTATTATGCTGCTCATTAAAATAGAATAGAGTCTTTCAAATTAATTCACTACAAACTATGAAAAACACAGTGTAGTGAAGTGAAAATCCAGCCCAGATTAGTCTCACACTGATTTTATCATTAATATATTACATTAGATGCACTGTATTGGTTTGTCAGTGTACTTAGAGTGTGTAATTCAGTGTAGTTGTTATCCCTTAAAGGATTTGTTCACTCAATCAGCTGTGGTTTTTACCTGAGTCAGCCTCTGAAATTTTACAATTCATGTTAATGGGATTTTATTTAGAATGCTCAAAGTATTTAAAGTATTTCAATGTGTTTAGGTACTTACATACAGCTTAGTAATAACATTGTTACAGGAGAGTTATATCTTAGGAACAGCAAGGTAGTACTAGTTATTATTATTACTATTGTTATTGTACCAAGGCACACACAGATTACATAACATATCCCTTGTCTATTTCACGATTTTATGGTTTTTCACACGATGTTGAAGAAAATATCCAATATTATTATTGTGATCGAACATATTTATCTTTAACTTTAAATTCTCTTTGTTTAGGTCTTCAAAGGTGTCCTATATATATATATATACCCTTCTCTTACAGTTTTTGAAATTAAACCCCGATAAGCTTCAGTGCTCCAGTACCTTCTGCCTCCAACCACATTAAATATTACTGGAAGCAGTAGTTGGTCTGTCAGGGAGTAATTACAGGGCTGTCTCTGGACCAATGATTTTCAACACAGTGTGTAACCGATGATAATTACAGTGGGGATTGAGGATTTACATCCATCATATTAATGTAACATTAATACGTTTTCATATTCAAGCCTCCTGCAGATTTGTCCATTCTCAGTATTCTGTCAGTGGTGCATTTAAATACTGATGTTTCTGATATAACACTTTGTTCTCCTTCTAAAAAACGGTCTACTTTGAAATTAGATGAAAACTGAGGTGAAAGAAAATGAGACGTCCACAAAATCTAAAAAGAAGATGCTACATGTGTTTGTTTTAACTGCTGTGCATTAAGATTTATTTGACATGTTTTTGTTTTTTTTGGTGCTTGTGGCGTGATCTTTTGTCACGTGCTTCTGTCAAATGGCCTTCGAATGTCCCAGAGCCCAATGTCACCCCTTCAAACGATTTGTTTTATGCAACAGAAAAAGATTAAGAAATTCATATTACACTGTTTCAAAGAAACAACAGAAACTGTTGCATATAAACCTGATAATGAATGTGCAGCGTGACAGGAACACAGAACAGAACACAGGCAGAAAAAAATGGGGATGATGTCAGATATAGACCAACCTAATAGTGTGATCGTGTGTTGTGTCAGGGTGACAAGGTGAACTATGAGCGCTTCAGGAGCTGGTTGCTGCAGAATAAGGAGGCCTTCACTTTGTCCCGATGGCTTCTCTCTGGAGGAGTGTGTGTCACACTCACTGATGACAGCGACACACCCACCTTCTACCAGACCCTGGCTGGCGTCACACACCGTGAGTTCATAACCACACAACTTCTGGCTTTTGATGTGAAATATTTGTGCAGGAAGTGATGACTTTCATTGACACCAATAAAAACAACTACCAAAGTGGGGGTGAAAAGATTTTGGTTCACTATGAAACTGTAGCAGGACAAATTAGGAAATATGGGGGTTGTTTGACGGCAAACACTGATGGAGATACATAATGCATTAAAACAACTTAAAATATGAACTGCTATGTTATTAGTCTATGCACATCAGATAATTGCATCAACCATACAGTACCAAACCAAAGTAGATCAGTATATGAGTCATTAACTCTCATAAGATGCTTTCAGACATGCACTGAATCTTTCGGAAGGGCTGTATGTGAGAATGCAGATGTCTGAGTTGGTTGCATGTCATCCATCTTCAAACACATTAATAGATACCTGATTATCAATAGTTGTTTTTATTTCAAATACTGACAGTGGTAATTTCATTCTTTCTTGGTTGTTACGATACATGTATAGGTGGCCAAGTGGTGGATGCTCTTCATTCATTCTAGTTTAATTGACCTATTAATTAATCAGTGTTCAGTTCAAATGAATTAAGGTTATATCTGATTACATCAAGTGAATCAGAGAGTGAGTAAATTTCACACAAGCATTTTGCCTTCATTTTTTAAACTCCCCACTATAATGCTAGCAGCTATAGCTTTCAGGGCTCTCTATTAAACCAACACTCATTTCTGTTGACTGCTGTCTCCAAGTTCTAAACAGGGCGGAAAATGACCATTCAATTATTCTAGTGGGGAAACTACTGGCAATAATGAGGTAGAAATGGCACCTATGGACCCAAGCTGCAGCTGCACAACCGGATTAAAGCTGTTCTGAAATCATTTTAACCTTGTATGGAACATATTAGTGTTGCACAGTACACTAGTGCTGATACATTATCTGTGTGCGTGTGTGTGTGTGTGTTACAAGGAAAAAGAAAAAAAAAACAGAGGTTGTTATTGATACTGATATTAGCCTAGCAGTTAAAGTCTATACCATATAAACACAATTCCCCAGGTAGACCTTGCATGTTGTACCCCTCTCTAACTCGCTCTTATGGATGAACCAAATTAATACACCTGGTTGTCATGACATAATCATTCCAATTCAAATAACTTTTTTGGCAGTTTTATTATTAAGTTCAGTGTTGTCTTTATTATTAACATCCATTCATTTATGACAGGTCACGGATTGAGTGTTCAGTGCCACATCAATATTGCATTGTACATGAAGGAATCCAGTCAGTGACACAAAGTGAGGTCTAAAGATTCTACATTTAGGGAGAAGAGAGCATTGTTATCAGATCGGTATTTGGTATTGGCAGATATCCTGAGAACAGGCATTCATCTTCACATCTGTGCTGAAACTCAGATATTGTTATGGTTTTCAGACATTAGCCAGCCCCAGCAGTTGCATGTTTCTAGAAGGCACATAATCTATATCTTTACAGTGTTTCAGTTCAGAAATATTTGCTTGATCATGCTATTGCATATATGTAAGACATGTAGATTTGTAAGTCTTCCATTTATTATCAAAATTCCCTACGTTTTAAGTACCATACATAATTAAAAGTTAGTATGTGGGAAATTATAATAAAAACATACATAGATAGAGTTCATCTTAAGTTGCAGGCCAAGTAAATTTAGCCAGGCTTTATTTTGCCAATTAAGGACAGAGGGCTGGAAAGAGCCTGTCTTGTCCAGAGAAACTGGACGCTGCCTGTTAATCTGCTCCCAGCTTATCCTCTTAACTTTGTGTCTCTGTATGTTTGTGTGTGTGTGTGTTGGAGAGAGTGACTGACACTCTCCTGGTCCATGACTCTTGCCAGAAGAGGAACACCAAGGTTGACTCATGGCAGAGCTTATCACAGTGAATCCTCTATGCACTAACTTGCTAGCTTCTGACTCTGTCACAATATTATCAGTGTAGAAATCCGTGGGAATATCAGCTTTCTGCACAGGATAACAGTTTGTGATCACGGCTACTACAGGGACTTTACTATGATACATGCTGGCTGTGGCGACACCTCTCTAAGGATGTTCCCTGGATAATGGTATGGTATCTCTGCTGCCACTCGGAGAGAGTCGCACCTCTAGGTGGGTATGAGGTCAGCAGTGCACCTGAGCAGTAAATTGATGGAAGAATTTGTGGCCACTACTGTTCTTTGAATGTCATTTTACCTTATGACTGACATTCATGGTCACTTGTGGAAAAAGACATTGTTGGAATAGTTTGTTTGAGTTCAGGCTCAAGTTCCTGTCATCTCCTTTCAACCTTTTTAATGGACTTAAATTAAAAAAAACATTTTATCTAATAGTGTTAGCATTGGTTTAAGAACTTACAATAAACAAGAATTTATACTCTTTATTTTTTATTTTTGTTAGACTTATGAGTAGGACTGGAGAGCATAGCTTTTTGAATAACAAATTGAATGTTTGTAGGACCTAGTGCTGAAAGTTGATTGCTTATCTTTTTGGCTGTTTTACATTGCGTTTATTTATTAGGTCCTTGAATTCAGCCTTTCATTCGGTGCCAGCACTGATACTAAAAAATCTACCCTTTACTCCCTACTTGTGAGGCATATTGCTCTTTTCTGGGAAACCATAGTGTGCTTACAGACCTATGGCTGAGTAGTCAAACATATTCTGATGTCTTGAGTTCAAGTCACTCATATACCGCCAATGCATTTAAGATCCTTAAGCATTTGGCAAAGTGGATAGCCAAACTCCAACTTTAAATGCAGCCATAATTCTACAGGTTTGAAGACCAACAAAGAGGGACAGTGATGTAGCCTTGAGCACTGCACTGATGAGTGTAGAGGCAGGAACAACCCTGACATGGATGGATGTACTGTAGGAGATCCACAGTCAGGATAATGAGTTTTGCAGAGTAGCAGTCAGATGGATGCACAGCCGTCATTCGGAACGTTCAGCATAACAAACAAACGTATTTATTTTCCTATTGGTCTGCTAGTACTCATCAGTGACAGATTCAAAAAGATTCCGCAGTCATTCCCTCGCTGTCACTGATACTCAGGGCTTGATACATGTGATTTTTAGCCTGAGCTTTGTTCTTTAGCACTAATGTGTGGGTGATTGTCCGCTTGTTTTGAGAGTTCTTACCTGCTTTTTTGCTGAGTTAAAAATGTTCAACTGAACTTTGAGAACTGAAGGTAGTCTCTAGTGCTTGCTCCCTGTTTGAGTCCATAATCTACAATATTTTATCAGTGTCATACTATTCCCTCCCCCTTAGGTTGTAAATGATAAAATTGGTAAATGCTCCCTCCTAGTCCGTTTAAGTTGAAACATCTGAGCCAGGAAGCAGAGTTCAACCAAGGCCGTTAAAGGGGATTCAGTGCTTCCCAGTCAGGCAAAGGTCAAGTGCAAATCACAACCGAAACAAGAGGGGAACATCCCTCTTAGGCCGTCCATTCTTCAGGGTTCTGGTTCACCTGCAGTTGGCCTTAACCAGCATCATCATCCCATCCGGGAAACTGTCACCAAAACCTGCTACAAGCACTTTCAAGCTTTCAGGAAGCTTGCTTTATCAGCTCACAGTAAATACCTGCCATGAAACACCTGCCATTTCATTTGTGTGTCTGTGTTTTGACACCTGTCATATGTATTGGCTCCATGCCAAAGGCTAACTGGTTAGCTCCAGAATCCTATTACCCTAAGCTGTGGATTAGCATGTTGGAAGGGGGAGGCTGCTTCATTGAACCTGGCAGGGCTTCATATGCTATATTGGTCTGATCTGTATCACTTCAATACAAGCTGAGTCAAATATTCCACACAGTGGCTGTTACCTAACCACACCTTGGGTTTTCCATGGTATCATGACCGCTGCCACAGTATAAATAGGTTACGTCATCTGTTGACTTCATCACCTAACCAGGGTGTTTCCAATAAGGCTGCAACAAAAGATTTTAGTTAGAGACAGACACTCATCATCAAAGTTCAGTCTCTGCAGATATTCAGTTAACCTTGAAAAAGACACAAAGCAATCTTGACACTGTAGTAACTGTTTATTTAAATGATCAGTTGACAGTAGTTGTTTATTCATCATCTGTCAACCTACTGATGATACAGGTGTATTGATTAAAACACTATCCTTTTACCACACACCACACCATAGGAGACTTATAACAAGACAAGAATAACTGATATCAAAGCCGAACCTATGAAAAACCCTGACGCATTAATTAGTTGATCCATTCATTGCCATTGTCATGTTTGTCATGTTGGAGAAGGTGTGACAGTGGACGGTCGGCAAAATATCTAGAAAAGTTTGTGGATCAAACTGAAGTGATTTACTGGACTATGATGGTTGAGAGTAGAACAGAGACCAGCTTGGTGATCACAAACAAATCCCTCCAACCCCATCACCACACTCTGGTCTGTCAGAGGAGACACATTGGTCTCCCCCTCAGGTGATCTGCTGTCTGTCAGCAGCTACTCTGTGATGAAGAGTGTGTGTCAGTGTGTCATTGTTGTTCTCCTTATCCCCACCAGTCATCAGCCCCAGTCTTTGATGAACACAAGCCCTGTCGCTCAGGTTTTCTCACTGCTCTGCACTTAGTCCATTATTAAGTTTTCATGGCACTGTACCTTAATACTTAATAACACTTTTCTCCATTTGATGCATTATATATTTCTACTGTTGACCAACTCATGTGTACATGCACTACATGACGACATTTAACATACATCTTGTTATTCTTTATTTTATTTATTAATAACCATTTGGCTGGGGTGTTGTGTTTTCTTTGTGTAGCTGTGCTGTTATGATGACCAGTATTCTTTAGACATGACGTGAATCTAGAAGTTATAGTTATGTATCTGTTTTTACGAATACTTTAAAAATTTAAACCAACAAAATGATATGAGATGTTATAATATAGCTTGTGTCTTGTGTACAGTTTATACAGTCTATCAAGTGCATTCTTACTTGGTATTAATATCATTCAGGAGGCCTCGTGAATTTCTGCATAATCCTAAACAAAGACAAAGAAAACGTTCTCTCCTTCTCTCCTTTGATTCCTGAACAACACAGTGAAACAGGGAGAAGTAATCTTTCTGAAGGATGCTGCTGCAAATTGTATTCTTCTGTTTCTGATGCTTCTCCTCTCCTTCTCTCCTGCAGTGGAGGAGTCGGACATTATAGACTTGGAGAAGCGCTACTGGCTGCTGAAAGCGCAGTCAAGAACTGGCCGCTTTGACTTGGAAACCTTTGTCCCACTGGTCTCTCCACCTATCCATGCCTCTCTGAGTGAAGGTTAGACTAAATTTATTCAAATGTATTCCTCACATGCTCCTTGTCGTACAAGTTTTTGGATTACACACAGATAGAATTTAGAGCTACATGGTCTTATTCTGGTCTTTATTCTTTTAATCCATGCCCTCACCAGTAAATACAACCCTCGTAATACTGTGTATAAATATAATCTGTCTTATTTTCCAGGCCTGTTTCACGCCTTTGATGAGAATCGGGACAATCACATCGACTTTAAAGAGATCTCTTGTGGACTCTCAGCATGCTGCAGGGGGCCCATCGCTGAAAGGCAGAAATGTAAGCCGTGCTTTGGTTTTGAACCATTACAGATAAATTCATCCCAGAGGCTTCACATAATGACACCAAGCCTTTTTATCGTTACGTGTGTTGTCTGTTTCTTCTTTGTAGCTGTTATCTCTCAGCAATGGAAGCATATTGGATTTCCCTGCTAATAGACTATAGTGCATGGTCAAGGCTTAAAATAAAGCTTTTGAGGCAGTGCTGTGCTTCATATCCACATTTGTATTTTGCTTTGACATCCCTTTCTTTCATTGGCAGTTTGCTTCAAAGTGTTCGATGTGGATCGTGATGGGGTTCTGTCTCGAGATGAACTCCATGAAATGGTGGTGGCCTTGCTGGAGGTGTGGAAGGACAATCGCACAGACACACTCCCTGTAAGTTTACATCCGTCTGTTCATTCGTCCGCAGGATGTGATCTGGTGTTTGGTGCTACTTCATGCTGATACATTGTGTAACATTGCAGGAGCTGCACAGTAGCGTGTCAGACATCGTTGAGGGTATCCTGAAGATGCATGACACAACCAAGGTGAGACACAACTCTTTTTGACAGAATCATCTTTGATGCAGCTGACAAGAAATTTATATTTTTGACCCCAACATATGACATTGATTCCGAAAACGTCAACACCACATCACACTGGGAGCTGCCCAGTACACTTTCAACAACCAAACAGCCACAAGCTTTCTTGTCTTACCTCTAAACTGGTGTCTGGAAGCTACTGACCTTCATGTTGTTTCACCCCTCACCAGCTGGGTCACCTGACTCTGGAGGACTACCAGATATGGAGCGTAAAGAGCGCATTGGCCAACGAGTTTCTAAACCTTCTTTTCCAGGTCAGTAAAGCCACAAATTGGTTAAGTTTGACTGACTATGATGATGATGATGATGATGATAGTAATAATATATAGTAATAGTAATCATAATAATTTCTATACTATGGGTGTGTTTTCTGCTTGTTATTCCTCTAGGTTTGCCACATAGTCCTGGGGCTCAGACCTGCGACTCCTGAAGAGGAGGGACAAATTATCAGGTACGTACATGTCCTAATTATTGACAAATTACAGGTACACAACTTTAAGGAATAAACTGTTTGACCTTATGATCTTTGGTGTTTGGATTTCCGTGTGTGTGTGTGTGTGTGTGCGTGTGCGTGTGTGTGCACGTGTGTGTGTACGTGTCTGCCTGTAGAGGTTGGTTAGAGAGGGAGAGCAGACATGGGCTGCAGCAAGGCCAGAACTGGTTCCTCATATCCATGCTGTGGTGGCAGCAGTGGAAGGACTATGTCAAATACGTAAGTCAAGTTTGTATATGTACTGATAATAACACTGCAATATATCCATTTAACAGATGTTGTCCTTGTCTAATGTCTCAGCCAGTGTTCTGTGTCATACAGTCTGCTGTTCTGTGCCTGGTAGCTGATAACAAGGATTCAGAAAATGTGGTGCTTTTATGATTACAACTTGTTAAAACATTTTGAAAATAAGTTCTTAAGTGTAAATAGCTGGTTTGGGATGCAGGAAATTGTTATCATTAAGTTCCACATTTTGGTTAGAGGAAGTATATGTTTTTTCCTACTATTCAGACTGAATTGCAGTTTTGTTTCCGCTGTGGCTCTAACATCCCTCACATCTACATAATTTTCAGTCAGCAGTGGCACTTTTTTGAAGCAGTTGACTATTTAAATTTCAGTCAAACTACTATGCAGATTTATGAGTTGTTCAACAATTTCACTTGAGTCCGAAAGTTTTTGTCATTTTTGATTCCCATGGTTCTTTCTCTGGTACAGAAGGAAAGTGTACCATAGATAATGAAAAGTTTCTCGTAGATATTGAAATGCATGTTGTTTTTATTGAGTCGAGGTAGGGAGGGTAATCCTTGAAGGTCCGACTACATCTTGAAGATCATTTGACATCAGGGTCTCCTGTGGCAACAAATGTGATGCACGTCGTTTTCTAATTGGTTCATTCAGATCTTGATTGACCTTGAGTTGTGCTGCAGACAGAGTTGATTCTTAATCTGGTTCCCAAAATGTAACTTGAAAATGTTTCCTCTGACTGGCTGTGGCCACGCTTTGCCTTTAAACTAGCACCATCTCTCCTCGCTTCCCTTTGAGGCTCTTTGTCAAAGTACTTGGCTGGTTGCTTGTTTTTTTTTTTTTTTGTATCTTGGAGAATTGGCCACAGTTCTTGTGTGTCTCATTGTCGTCTGTCTCCTCATTTGATCCTAGACTAATTCCATGATGCTGAGTAGAGGGCTCTTTGTTCTTCTTGTCTCTGAATATAGTTCTTTATGACTATATCTCTGTATGTAGGCCTCTTTGTCCTGCTGCAGATTCATTTTGGGAGCAATCAATTGTTAATATGCATTGTTAAAGTAGTGTGTCCCATTTTAAGAGCCTTGTTCATTCACAGATTTCTGGTACTCCTGTAGCTTTTAAAAGTGCCACTGATGCGGTTTTAGATGTTACTTACATACCAGTTTATAAGACGAGGTTTATAACTGCTTCTTTTACAATAGCCTCACACTGGGACAGAGGCAGTGACTGTCATAAGTGCAAACACCACATTAATATCGCATATCACTTTAAACAATGACAGGGCAGTCCCTGCTGTTGTCTTCCTGTCCAGGAGCATAAAGGCATCGTGGTGGAGCAGCCATCCATCCTGAGCTCACTGCGAAGTCCGATGGCCACAGCCGCCATAGAGCCTGCCCCTCCGGATAGACTGGGAGGACTGGGAAACTTCAGCGCTGTCAGCCCCACTGAGGAGAGGTCACCTGATGCTGTGTCCAGTGCCTCAGAGGCCACAGAGACTGGTCAGTCACTTCACATAACAATTACTCTGAAGAGATCAGAGACACATGACACATCTTACATGTCGGTTCAACAGATCCCATACTAAATTGTTTCCAAGACTTATCAATGTAATTGTCCACATTTTGTTACTTTAAAAAATATGACCCAGTCAGATGCAACTGTTAATACATTAAGACCCAAGGCGCTGAATAAAAATACCCTCTATAACCTCAGCATTGTTTGAAAATAACTACCTAAAAGCTGGGGGGTTTCTGAAGAGAGGACAGAATTGCCAACTTTTACAAAAAGTAAAGTAGTAAAAAAAAGTGAGCATTCATGAATATTTAAAAAATACATGAATAAATTCATGGAGATCTCCACTTCTTCCTCCCCCTCAAACACGTCTCTTACTGACGGTCAGCAGGAATATCGTCTGGGTCTGAATATTCTTCATTGTTATTTTATCATTGATTTGTCAATGAAACTCTGCTGTAATCTGCTTCAACTCTGAAGAAAAGCCGGTCTTCAAAGTATATACACACACATATGTTGCATCAAGTATATCAGACTGCTGTAACGGACACTTAAATTCAATCGGTCTCACAAAATAGAGACAATTATTTAACATTACATTTAATTCAGCTTTTCAGTGTTCCTGAATGACATGCATTTAATATAATTTAATTGGATCAAAACCTTAAATGCCTGTCATACTAAACTCTCTTGTTTTAGCTTGTTTAACACTGTTTTCACTTTCTGATGAATTCCTATTTCATTGACTTTGCTGTTCTGTCGTGCAATATCAAGTCATCGCGAGTTACTGTAAATTAAACAGTTCCCGCAGAAGTTAAAAATCCTTTCAGCTCCAATGAAAGGCTGTTCATTTGAAATATCTGCAGGGAAAATAAACCGCAAAGAAGAAGAGTAGTAATGAGTGATTATTAATAGTGTTGTTTTAATATGATTTTTCCCATCTGTGTGTGTGATCTGGGTGCTTTTACTCCTGTGTCCCAGCAGCCCTGAGCCCTCAGGTAGCTCCGTCCGCTACAGAGAGCTGTTTTGCCCGTCAGCACAACGTATCAGACAACAACAATCAGTGTTTTTCTGGAGCCAATGGACACCTCCCCTCGCAGGTGGCAGCACAAAGACCTGGAGCTATCGACAACCAGTCTCTGGTCACCACCGACCCCATGAAGGCAAGGAGTGTGTGTGTATGTTGTTGTTGAGCGAGTCCTTCTTGGTCTGTTGCATTAAATAAAAAGTGTACAGTAAGTGCATTAACTGTCCCAAGCATGAACTGTTTGGCTTGTTGTTTACTTTCACTTTGAAAGCAACTTATATTACATATTGTGAGAAGACTGGCTGTCTGTAAAAAGCAGTAGCATCAATCTAGAGCTTTTCAATATGTAAAAAAAGAATATTTTATGTTGTTACAGTGGTTTGTGTAATTATTTACTGCTCCAAAGATAGTTTGAGTTTTAATCCTGACAAACTGGTGCTACATCAGAAAATCAATGTTCCGCAGTCAGGAGGTAATCATGTTGCACAGATCATACATCACATTCATTATCTCTGGCACGTTTGAAATATGAGAACAGTGAAGCTACACAGTTTCAGAGAAGACTCAGAGTGTTGAGCGTTCCCTCTGGGTTTGTGTACTGAACCAGGCTCATCTGTCCTGCAGCTGTTGCACGAAGCATGCATTGAACACACAGTTGTGATCCTGATCCTTTGACAATAGAAGCAGATCTCACAGCTTGTTGTTCTTAACAGCATTTGCCTTCAGCACATATATAACAAACCAACAAGTGTCTTTCTTTCTGCTGTGCCCCTGCAGGCCCCCACGTTAACCATGGAGGGTGGCAGGCTGAAGCGCTCCCGGCAGCTGGTGCCAGACTTTGAGACGGTGCCAGAGCCGGTGTGGCGGGCGCTCTACCACTGGTACGGTGCCAACCTCAGTCTGCCGCGTCCGGTGAGTGAAGACAACTAAAGAACTTATCTGTGTCATACAGTACTGTCAAATATTCAATACACATGAAATACCCTGAGTGTGACGTCAGAAGAAAATGGCCGCCGTGTAAATGCACATGTAAAAACTCATTGAACACAGTTTATTTTCTCAGTGAAACAGCTGATATTTTAGAAATTATAATGAAATATTAAATTGTAATGTTTCTTAGTTGGAAATTCTATATCTCTTTTCCTAATTTCTTAATATATTTGCTCACATTTTATAAAGGTTCCTGTTCAGATTGACCTTTATCTTTACATGACTGTATACATTATAATGAATTCTACTGTGTCACAAGTGCAAGGGAATGGGTCCCAAGTCCAGACAGACAGGGAAGGTAGGTGAGGGGTTAGTTACTTTAGTTACAGCAAAAAACGTACAAGCAGGAAGAACACAACTGATCTGTGTTCTGAGAAAACAGGAGACAAAGCTCTACAAAAGGCTGAGACACTGACAAATTAAGTAAAAGAAAAAAACTTGCAGGAAGAACAAATCGTGAGGGGAAAAATCCTAGATCCGCCACTGGTTTGATAGGTTTCCCATTTTACCAATCACGTGCTTTGGTACATCTTCAATTTGCTCAAAGTTGGTCATTCCTAAAAATGGGTTGTTTTTGTCTCTGTCCCATATCAGTGTGAGAGTTAAACTGTAAGAGAGAAGAAAAGGGAATACAATGTCTCCACTATGAATTCTTTAATAGTTTTGGGACCAGCCCTGTCCGTGCATGGTTGAGCAATTTATATTTCTACGGAGAGAGAAATGCCACCTAACCAAGACTTTTGGTTACCAAGTATCCTAATGCCACTACTGGCTAAATGTCATAAGAATGCTCATGACTGGATCCCCTTAGGGTGCTTTTACACCTGAACTGTTAATTCAGTCAGGGTAATGAAATGAACAATGAAAACCGGTCTGCTGTGTGTGTCAGTTTATTTGGTTAACTCGGGCTGGTGTGAAATGTGTCATTTGTACACTGGTGCAGTCTAAACAACTGCACCGTCTGCTCGAAGAAGGGTTTCTCTGGCCAGCTCCAGCTAAGCTCTGGTGCACGATCAGCACATGGATTGTAGGAAATGTGAAGGAAGCAAACTTGTAAACATGGACCATGATTTAACTATGATAGCACATGGATCAGTGGAGCAGAGGTGTGTTGTGAATGTGTCCAACTCTTACATGTATTTAGATCCTATTGTAAAAGAGAGTGAAACATAGTGACCACACAGCTGCTGATGATGCAAGATGACAGTCACCAAAACCATGAACTATTGAGTTACCTTAGTCCATGTCAGCTTTTGCTTTATTTGAACAAAGTCTCTGAGATCCAATTATATACCATAACTAAAAGGCAACATTGTATTTTATTTTATTTGTTTCAGCCAAGTGAAATAAGTACAGGAGTGAAAGTGACAAAACCCTGGTCACATGTTTCTGGCCTGATCCGTGCACTCAGTGGTTTCATGTAAAGTAGGGAAGAAAAGTTGTCGTGCAGAAACTTGAAACTTTGTCTCTCACCCCTGCAGGTTATCCTGGAGAGCAAGACGGGCCACGCAGAGCTGGAGCTCTTTCCCCGCTACGTCCTCTTCCTCCGCCAGCAACCAGCAACGCGCTCCCCACAGTCCAACATCTGGGTCAATATGGGTATGACCAGCCTGCGAATGTTCCCTCCGCATATAAACCCCCCAAGAGGTAACGTAAGCCTGCAGCAAGACCAGAGCAAGCCGTCAAATGCTTCACTGAGCAACCCTGCATCCCCCGTTTAATCCTCCTTCAGTGGACTGATCCAGCTCAGGCAGCGCTCTGGAGTGGGCTTGAGAATGAACAGCCCATGAAGGGGAATTACTGCTTATCACTATAAAAGATGAATAATTCAAACTTTCCAGTCTTCACAGACCTTGCCATTCACGTATTAGTTTTGACAATCCTTGTTGTAGTGCTCTACAATGATAGCAGTATTTTAAGTGTTATACTAAAATAATGAAAATGTTTAAACCATATGGAAAACACATTGGAACAGAACATCCTGGATCAAAATTTCTGAAATATCTGTTCTCATCCTTTAGGATTTGGACATTAAAATCACTACCTTTGCTTTTGAAATATTGAATCATTGCACTCACTCACTCTTGTTTTTCCCAAATTTTTATCATGTTTTTACAAAACAACAAAAAAGTATCCATAATTGACAAAAGCAAAAACTTCATCCCATGTAATTTCAAACACTAACTGGCCCTTATTTTGAATACAAATTGACATTTCTACAGGTGGAAAGACTGACATTGTAGGAGGGATGTCCGTTACCTCAGATGAAAATCTTTTCTGTCGTTCATCATCAACCTGCCCTCGTCCTTCCTAGTCCCTTAGAGGTGGAGCTACAGAAGTGCACCAAAATCTATGATGAACCAGATTATAGAAACTCCACCAAAAGTAGTTTTAATCACACACATTCTGTTCATCGTTCACTGTGGCCATACAGGTAGAGGGCATAACTCAGCCAAGGTCCAACAGTGTCTATGAAATCACATTTTAAATTCACTCGATCAGGATTTTTATCAAGGTCCATGAATTATTCTCTGAGAAATCAACACAAATTCTGAAAAACACCCATCTCACAACGTTTAAGAAATTGAAAATCTGCCCCCTGATCTGAATCCACACCAATATTCAATGTTCTTCCTCTGGTCATGCCCCACTCCTCCACAATATTTCATGAGTGTTTTTTTGCGTAATCCTGCTAACAAACAAGGAATCAAACGGACAAACAAGCACAGATAGAAACGTACAGTAACCTCCTTGGTGGAGATAATGAAGAAAACTTTTTCATTTCCCTTTTACAATAAATACATTTTATATAGAAGAAAACACTAATACAGTACCATTCAATCAAGTTGAAACAAATTGTACACACTCATCTAGATATATGAATGATCCATGAAATTGGTGCATCAAAAAATGCAACGTTAAAGAAATAAAAAAATTGAAGCAACAAAGATTAAGCAAAACCACAATTGAATAGGGGGCATAATGTTGCTGAGCATTCATTTCCTGTCACATTGTTTCATGTAGTTTGCTCTCCACCAAATTAAGCAATTTAGTAATTATTCACAATGGAAGTTGTAAACACACACCCACTCACTTCCACAGTAACTGAAAATGAACGTCTCCTGGGTTTATTCTTATCATCCCTTTGCTTGACATCTAAATGGATATTATGGACAAGTATGAAGTGAAAATGCGTAATTGAAAGAAGAAACAAGATGACAAAGCACTAAGCAGAGACATGCAGAGTTGCTCCAGTATAATCAGATTGTGGATGGCATCAGCACTCAGCAGGAGAGCGCTGATCCAAATCCTACCAACATATCAGCTTTCAGGCCACAGACCTGAGTCCCCAGTGGAGCCTTGTCCTCCACCATGACTCACTCTCTGTCTGAGCAGCTCCTTGTCATTGCTCGGCATTTAGACCCTCGCCTGACATGTGGTAAAGTATCAAATATAAATCGAACAGCATTCAAAAAGAGCAGAGGATGTTTTCCTGTAGTGGTATAATTGAATGGCAAGTCTGTGTTGATGGTTAAGACTGCGTGATGATTTACACTTTGTAGCATTAAAAATCGAATATTTAAACAATTAATTTAATCAAATCTACATCAATGAAATTAATCTTTTGTATTGATTTAACAGGACTAATATTGATTGGTTTGCATTTGATTTAATCCGATCTTTGTCCACTAAGTTGATTGACAAATCAAGTTTGCACTGACTGATAAAACTGCCCTTTTCTTGCTGCTTCCTTACAACTAATCCTCAGTCAGCTGAATGCTGTCGTTAGTATCCATGTTCGTGTGGGTCAATTATGTCAATGATTACTTGCATCTGTAGGCATCTTCTGTGCATAAGACCATGATTGTGGTTGCCATAGCAACCAATCCGATTTAGGCATGTACTTTAGTCATTATGATTCGAGAAAGTTTTAAAATGCAGAAGGATTTTATAATTGCAGTTGGTATTGTCTACCCATTACAAAGACAAATGAAAGTCCTCTCTTCTTTGTACAATCCAGCAGGTAATGTTCCATCCCCCAATGCTCCTCTCAAGAGGGTGCTGGCCTACACAGGCTGCTTCAGCCGTATGGCCACCATCAAGGACATCCACTTCTACCTGTCCCAGAGACTCCGCATCAAGGAGGAGGACATGAGACTCTGGCTCTACAACAGTGAGGTGGGCCACAGAGCTGTCACTACATTCCCCATCACATGTACTGGGGGTTTCACACATCTGTTTTGTCGTATATTGGGCTAAATTAGCTATTTATCAGCCTTTATTTGGTACAAAACTTCCCATGGTTGTTGATGGTGGGTGCAGGAGGGATGCAAAGGTCAGTTTGTGTCCTGTTATGGTCTCAGCTTGGCCCCTTTAAGTGGTCACCACACCACACGCCACTCCCTCACTACTACTATACTGCAAGGCCTTTTACTTTGATTTGTTTGCACTACTTCTACTACTAATCTGATTAAAGGTTAAGGTGTACAACATGTCAGCCTCCATAAAGAGGAACCGCTCTAGATGTAAATATAAAGGGGCCATTCTAGGGTGAAGAAAACATCACAACCCAACAATTCATACAATTTAGATGATTACACACTCGTAAAAACATCACTAGGATTATTTTATATTCAATTTCTGCCAATAGATTCTTTGACCTAAATCTAACACACTGAACGTTTAACATTGTTTTGAAATATGAGTCATGTGAGCACAAAAAAAAATGTATGTGGTACATAAACTGCAATGTGACATGATGGACCTTTTATAAGACAGGACCTCAGGGTTGCACAGCAATGCAGGTACATTTTGTTGACACACTTGAGTTCTATAAAGTCCCAAACAGATACAGTTTAGGAACTAAACACATTTGCATTTCATCAAATGAATTGCAGGTAGTTTGTTTTTATCTTTTTTGTTAAAATCCTCTCCGTGACATAAATAATGTCACATGGATTCCATATGTCCCAAGCATATTATGTATATATATATATATATGATACTGTTTTTTTTCTCAATGAGTTTAATAAACATTTGGGAATATGTTTTTTCTCCTCATTGTTTTGCAGAACTACCTCACCCTCCTGGATG
Source organism: Hippoglossus hippoglossus (assembly GCF_009819705.1). NCBI lineage: Eukaryota > Metazoa > Chordata > Actinopteri > Pleuronectiformes > Pleuronectidae > Hippoglossus > Hippoglossus hippoglossus. Next base: position 18,798,938 of record NC_047163.1, on the reverse strand, counting down.
ATGAAGATCACACGCTAGAGAGTCTGAAGATCCATGATGAGCAGCAGCTAGTTATAGAAGGTATGAAACACATCCCTTTCTCTATTCAAATTCTCTTCAGGATAAGCAAAAATCCTTCTTCACAGTTAAAAAGAACAGATAATTTCATCAATAATAGGTCATTCTGAATACTGGCACATGAAATTGGGAGTGAAATGTTTTAATCAGAGGAATTTCTTACTCTTCTGCCACAGTCAGGAACAAAGATATGAGTTGGCCTGAGGAGATGTCTTTCATTGCCAACAGTAGTAAGATGGACAGACACAAAGGTAAGCTGGAAGACACAGTCATGATGAGCTCACTGCTTTTGTACACAAGCAGATCCTGAAAAGATTGAGGTTAACAGAATATTAGAAAAATGCATTTCCCAAAAATTGCTACAAATAATAGGGATACAATCTAAAGCTTATTTTAAAAGGAGAGAGAGAAATGTATTCTGTTTTATCTTTTTCCAAACAGGTTTAGAGTATTTTGAAAATACTTTTAGAATAGTTTAAAATGTTGTTTAATAATATATTATATGTAGTTTTTGAAAAGCATGTATCATCCAAAAACAGTTTGGCCCTAATGTGGGTTATCAATTTGACTTATTTATTTTTCACATTTTTGTCATATGTGCAACAGGAAGGGTCATAAGTGGTAGTCAAATAAAAACATTTGTTACCATGATTCCGTAGATTCCATTGTTTTGCCTCCTTCAGCTATTTCTGTAAATCTGATCAGTGTGTCCTTGTTCATTAACGCAGTTCCCACAGAGAAGGGAGCCACTGGTCTCAGTAACCTTGGCAACACCTGCTTCATGAACTCCAGTATCCAGTGTGTGAGCAACACCAAGCCACTCTCAGACTACTTCATCTCAGGGAGACACCTCTATGAGCTCAATAGGTGCCACTAAAGTGCCTCACTTTTTGTATACATCTTGCCACCATTGTTCAGAGCTTTTCATTTTAACGGGGCCTGTGTTGGTGCATTTACAGAACCAATCCCATTGGGATGCGAGGTCACATGGCCAAGTGTTACGGCGACCTGGTGATGGAGCTGTGGAGCGGCACACAGAAGAATGTGGCTCCCCTCAAACTCAGAGTGAGCAGTTTCATCAGTCTTGAGTCTGCCATGCAAAGCTTTTGTGTAGAATCTGTGTTAAAGTTGTACTTAACTGTTTCTTTAACCTTTCTGCCAGCTGAATCCCTGTTTTTTTTTACATAATTGTGCAGTGTCTCAGAAATAGAAGACTTTTTGTCTTTAAAAAATACGTTTAAAAGTAAAGTTAAAATACAAATATTTGATCTACATATATATATATATTACTTCCTCTTCAGTGGACGATAGCAAAGTATGCCCCACGGTTCAATGGCTTCCAGCAGCAGGACTCCCAGGAGCTGCTAGCCTTCCTGCTGGATGGTCTACATGAAGATCTAAACCGAGTCCATGAGAAACCTTACGTGGAGCTGAAGGACAGTGATGGCCGGCCTGACTGGGAGGTGGCCTCTGAGGTCAGTCACACCGCTGATCAAACACAGCTATCTACAATTGGAATAAGCCCTATATACAGGACTGTCTCAGAAAATTAGAATATTGTGATAAAGTTCTTTATTTTCTGTAATGTAATTAAAAAAACAAAAATGTCATGCATTCTGGATTCATTACAAATCAACTGAAATATTGCAAGCCTTTTATTCTTTTAATATTGCTGATTATGGCTTACAGCTTAAGAAAACTCAAAAATCCTATCTCAAAAAATTAGAATATTTCCTCAGACCAAGTAAAAAAAAGATTTATAACAGCAAAACAAAATCAAACATTTGAAAATGTCCATTAATGCACTCAGTACTTGGTTGGGAATCCTTTTGCACGGATTACTGCATCAATGCGGCGTGGCATGGAGGCAATCAGCCTGTGGCATTGCTTAGGGTTTATGGATGCCCAGGATGCTTCAATAGCGGCCTTTAGCTCATTTGCATTGTTGGGTCTGGTGTCTTTCAGCTTCTTCTTCATAATACCCCACAAATTCTCTATGGGGTTCAGGTCAGGGGAATTGGCAGGCCAATCGAGGACAGTAATGCCATGGTCAGTACACCAGTTACTGGTGGTTTTGGCACTGTGGGCAGGTGCCAGATCATGCTGGAAAATGAAATCCTCATCTCCATAGAGCTTTTCAGCAGACGGAAGCATGTAGTGCTCTAAAATCTCTTGGTACACAGCTGCATTTACTCTGGACTTGATGAAACACAGTGGACCAACACCAGCAGCTGACATGGCTCCCCAAACCATCACTGACTGTGGGAACTTCACACTGGATTTCAAGCAACTTGGATTTTGCTCCTCTCCAGCCTTTCTCCAGACTCTGGCGCCTTGACTTCCAAATGAAATACAACACTTGCTTTCGTCTGAAAAGAGGACTTTGGACCACTCTGCAACTGTCCAGTGCTTCTTTTCCATAGCCCAAGTCAGACGCTTCTTCCGTTGTCTTGAGTTCAGAAGTGGCTTGACCATGGGAATACGGCTATTGTAGCCCATTTCCCGGACACGTCTGTGAACAGTGGCTTTTGATACCTGGACTCCAGCTTCAGTCCACTGTCTTTGAAGCTCCCCCAAATTCTGGAAGCGACCCTTCTTCACAATGCTGTTAAGGCTGCGGTCATCTCTCTTGGTTGTGCAGCGTTTCCTGCCACATTTCCCCCTTCCAACAGACTTTTTGTGGATGTGCTTTGAAACTGCACTCTGTGAACAGCTTGCTCTTTGAGAAATTTCTTTTTGTGTCTTACCCTCCTGATGGAGGGTGTCAATGATGGTCCTCTGGACAGCAGTCAGATCAGCAGTCTTCCCCATACTTGTGATTTAGTTTACTGAACCAAGCTGAGTGTTTTTCAAGGCTCAGGAAACCCTTGCAGGTGTTTCGAGTTAATTAGACGATTCAAGTGATTAGTTGAATACCCTACTAGTATACTTTTTCATGATATTCTAATATTTAGAGATAGGATATTTGAGTTTTCTTAAGCTGTAAGCCATAATCAGCAATATTAAAAGAATAAAAGGCTTGCAATATTTCAGTTGATTTGTAATGAATCCAGAATGCATGACATTTTTGTTTTTTTAATTGCATTACAGAAAATAAAGAACTTTATCACAATATTCTAATTTTCTGAGACAGTCCTGTATATGTCGCTCTGGCATCATGGTCCAGGTCTTCAAGATGTAAAAGGAAACATGCAGGACGCAGCTCGTAGACATCATTCAAAAATGATGCTCTTCATAATTCCACAACTTGAGAATCAGCGTGTTTGACTGTCAGACTGTGTTGCTGCTGATCAGCTGGTTAACATAGTGAAGCATTAAGTCAGAATAGTCAGAAAGAGAGTTATAATAGAAAGAAAGAAGATAATAATAGAAAGAAAGAAAGATAATAATAGAAAGAAAGAAAGATAATAATAATAATACAAAGAATGAGAGTAATTGCAAGAAAGAGGGTTATAATAGAAAGACTGAAAGAAAGAGGATACAAAATAGAAAGAAAGAGTAATAATAGAAAGAAAGGAGTGTAATGGCAAAAACGAAAAAGAGAGTAATGGCATGAAAGAAAGAGAGATTCATAGCAAAATAGAAAGAAATTCATAGCAAGATGGGAAGAAAGAAAGAGAGTAATAGCAAAAAAGAAAGAAAGAGAGTAACAGTAAGAAAGAAACAAAGAAAAGAAAGTAAAGAAAGAAGGAAGGAAAACAAAACAAAACATTTCTTATGTTAGATAAGAGAAACACAATCATGGTTTTTGTTTTGTGCCGCATCACTCAATAATTTGTTTGCAGGGCCTTTACAGATTCTCAGCATGGTCTCTTTTTTGAAGTCCTATTTCTGCCTTTTACTTTCAAAACTAATGCTGCAAAGAATCAAGTGGATTGGACAGTGTGTGAAGTCATCTGTTTCAGGAAATGTATTCATATATTTAGTGTTTCAGTGAGCGATGTTTATGGAGGCCTGTGTTTAACAGTTCAAAGACAATGGTCTTGTCTCCTCACGCATACAATCTGAGTATATTTCATTATTTGCTGTCATCCATTACCTCCATCAAGGGAAATGAATATATATATATACCAAATGAATATGTTTGGGTTTTCAATGCCTTTTCCCGCCTGTTTTGGGAGATATAGGAACTGGAGCTTAAAATGCAACAAAGTACACAGATTCAATCTGAAATGCTGAATGAGTTAAACAATAGGGGGGTTACTTTTGCAATATTATTGTGTATTTACATTTCATAACTTTAAATTGACAGAATCTCTATTTGACTTTAATATAATAACAAGCAAAAAACAGCACAGCGAAGTTTGGATGAACTCAATTGTAGCTTCTCTGAATCAGATGTGCATCTAGCCTCCCTCTCCTCTGAGATATTTTGTGGTAATGAGCCGTAACATCCTCTGGTGTCCATTCTGAAAGTCAACGGATGAGGAGAGAACAGACGAATCGATACCAGTCAGTCCATCAGCTGTGCTTTCCTTTAAATTGGTAATGGAGCTGTATTGATGTTCTGTTTGATTCTGGTTGTCCTGAGGGGAGGGATTTGCAGGATTAGTGGTGTGTGTGATCCCCACAACCCACTGTGTTTATATGTGTGTGTCTGTGTGTGTGTGTCTATGCCTCCAGGCATGGGAGAACCACTTGCGCAGGAACCGTTCCATCGTGGTGGATCTGTTCCACGGTCAGCTCAAGTCCCAGGTGAAATGTAAGACCTGTGGCCACATTAGCGCTCGCTTTGACCCTTTCAACTTCCTGTCTCTACCCCTGCCCATGGACAGCTCCATGCATCTGGAGATCACAGGTGAGGAGGCTGGAAGACGGGGACAGAGACTCTTAGACTGAACTCCTTCTTGTAATAACACGGCTGATCCTTGCCATGTTGTGTGTTTGTAGTCATTAAACTGGACGGCTCCACACCTGTGCGCTATGGCCTGAGGTTGAATATGGATGAAAAGTACACGGGACTGAAGAAACAGCTGAGTGAACTTTGCAGTCTGAAGCCGGAGCAGATCCTTCTGGCTGAGGTCCACACCTCCAACATCAAGGTACTGAGACTGACTGCACCTCGGCTCACAAAGCTGGAAACACAGAGTACAAAGACTTAATCTTTGGTGCTTTACAACACAATTTGATAAATTAAATTAAAGTTCATTCAAATCAAATAAGACTTTATTGTCATTTTACCAGACATACAACAGTAGTGCAGGCAAGTAAGAAACAAACATTTTCTTACTTTCTTAACCAAATTCATGTTATGTCCATTGTATTGGGTCTGAAGCTTTTATTTTAGAGACTAGTAACATCACATGTGTGTCGCCCCCTACGTTACAAAGACAGATAAGGACAGTTTAAAGATTTAAAAGGGTCTCATAAAGTAAGCTTAACTTGAGCATTTGAGCACAGCATTCAGATTACTCTCCCTTTCCCCAATCCCAACAACAACCAGTGCCACAGCAGACTGCAGTCCTACCAGGAATGATCTGTCTATCTCTCAGGGTGTCTGCCACTCTAACAGAGACAGTTGGAAAAGAAGAAAACACACAGAACATGTGAACAGCACCATCCTCAGGCAGGGAGGGAGAATAACCACAGCATCAACACACTCAAATACAACAGGGCAATACCAGGTCAAGACATGTCAGCTGATGATATGTTCTCTGCCTTCTCAAACCCTGTGGTAACACTCCTCTAAGCAGCTGCTTTGTAATGAAGCTAAGTGATGCCCACAGAGCAGTGGAGGCTATAAAAATGTATCAAAGTGCTTCCAAGTTCAAATGTCCACTGTTCAAATGCAACTGTGGAAATCGAGACAAGTTCTGGATGACCAGAAATCTTCCAGACTAAAGTGTATGTCTGCCGTCGTTTGCAGGGGTTGGTATTTACTTTCTTCATTCCTCCAGGAGTGACCGTTTGCATACACACAGTCCACATGCACAGAGCCCAGCTGTCTTATTGGTGGTTGGGGACCATTTTGACTAAAGACATTATGGAGTGAGGACTTTTAAATAGGCCTCACTTTTTCAAAGACCTGTTTGAGGGGTTTTGGTTTTAGAGTTAGGGTTAGACTTAGGTTTAGGTTAGAGAAGGGGGCTAAGGAATGTATACCAATGAATGTCCTCACTGAGATAGAAACACAAGGTTTTGTGTGTGTGCTTGTACTTTACAGATACACACTACTTGTGCTTGTACAGAATTACAATGAAACACTCAGTCTGATGTACAAATGCTTTGTGTGTAGAACTTCCCTCAGGACAACCAGAAGGTGCGTCTGTCAGTAAACGGCTTCCTGTGTGCGTTTGAGATCCCGGTGCCAGGTTCACCAACGTCCCTGAGCTCGCCCACACTGACAGGTGAGCTGGACAACTCCCACTCTGTGTTTGTATTAACCTTGGCTCTGTCTGAGAGTCCACAGTTGACTAGACACTTGACAGTATTTTTCCTTTCTTTCTGCCTCTCTCTTCTCAACTTCATTAGACATCACCCCAGTGGCCAATGGCTCAGCTGCTAATGGGCACCTGGGCAATAAGTCTGTCCTCATCCCTAACGGTGGGCCCAGCACTATGGTGCCCTGCAGCCCTGACACACCCCTCGCCAGTGGAGTCGCCAACGGACACATCACACCGGTGCAGGAAAGCCCGTTCATTGGATACATCATCGCCATGCACAGGAAGATGGTGAGAGCTGTACAGCATGTTTAAACAAGTGTTGTGTATAATTGTATGGATAAATGGATGGAAGATTTTTAAATGTATAATCTGTGATAATAATTATAATAATTATTGAATTAACATAATAATCTACATAATTATTCAGGCTACACATTTTTTTTTCATTATATTATGTAACAGCTGCTTTACCACAGTTTCCCAGTCTGTCCCAGCTCTTACACTCTACTGTGTCCACTTTCAGATGCGCACAGAGCTGTACTTCCTGTCATCTCAGAAGAATCGGCCCAGTTTGTTCGGCATGCCCCTCATAGTTCCCTGCACTGTCCACACCAGTAAGAAAGACCTGTATGACGCCGTCTGGATCCAAGTCTCCCGTCTGGCCAGCCCACTCCCGCCACAGGAAGCTAGTAACCACGCCCAGGACTGGTAGGTTGACACTTTCCTCCCCTCATTTGTTATGTATTCTCTACATGAACAATATCAGTTTGTCCTGACGCCACAATGCTTTACTAGTATCTTTTTCTGAAGTAACCAAGGAAGCTGACACAGATCCTTTCCATCTGACTGGGGGGTATTTACTAAAATGACAGTGTTCTTGTAAATATTGATTTTTTTTTTGCTCTATATTGATAAACATTTGTCTGAGACACCAGATCCTGAGATGAAGACACAAGTTGTGTTTAGTCTGAACAGAAAGAAACTGAGACTTTAGGAAACAATGACACATTCTTTTCATGACTTGACTCCAGCGGTGAAAGCAAAGCGTAGCTAACACTTAATGTAACAGTTCCACCTTGTCTTCACTCACAAGAAAATAATTCCCTGTCTTTCTCATTCTTAGTATTTTGCCACAAAGCAACTAAATGCTGACGAGAACATCTGCTCTCTGTTGTATCTATGTATGTGAATGTTTTTATTTCAGGTGTAAAGCTACACCACTTGACTGGATAGAGTTCAGTTTCTGAAAAACTCATCACATACATAAAACAGAGAAATAGTTTTGTAACACAGACAGTAAGCCTGACATCAGAAGGAAACTAATGGTTCACTCTGTCTCCTCCACATCTGTGAACCTGCAGTGATGACAGTATGGGCTACCAGTACCCCTTCACTTTGCGGGTCGTGGGTAAGGATGGTAACTCGTGTGCCTGGTGTCCCTGGTACAGGTAAGATTTCTTTCATGTCATTATAAAACCCTTATTAATGTTGTATCTTGCATAACCATATTCCAAATTCACCAGATTATTAACTTAGAGTTTTCCCTCATTAACATCGTAATTACTGCTCATTGATAGTAAGTAAGGAGGGCGTGTAAAAAAAACTGAAAAATCTTAATATGCTTTGCCCAGTATCTTCCTTATACAGTATTCTCCCTTAATAACACTTAATAAATATGGTCTTTTCTTGTGTACCAATCATGTTGATGATTTAAAAATAACTGCAAATTAAGTCTTTCTAACTCATAATATTTTGTGAGGTATTTCTTATCAATAATTCACAAGGATTTTGTCACTTTTTTACTCTTCTTAATGAAATAAATCAAAATGGAACCACTGGTGCTTTTATTTTGAAACAACTGGCTTGAGCACACCTTGGAAGTTAATGGTGAATTTATGACTATTAAAGAGCTAATATGCTCCTGTTACACTTGCTGATACTCAAATAGTTAATGATGAATAACTGTACCTTGATATAAGGTATTTCTTATTATTCATTTTCTACAGTCACACTGTTTGAAAACAGAAAACCCAATAAAATCTTTTGAAATCTCCACTTGTTTTTACGCAAGGTTGATCAGAATGATTAGATTTAATTCAAACAAGGATCGTTTTTAATGGATGGATTCCAGATTTCTGTGCCCAGGTGAATGTATGTACTGCAGCTGCATCTTTATGTTTCCAGGTTCTGTCGAGGCTGTACAATAGACTGCACAGAGGACAGAGCCTGTGTTGGGAATGCTTATATTGCTGTGGACTGGGACCCCACTGCCCTGCACCTCCGCTACCAGACCTCCCAGGAGAGGGTGAGACTTGCATTCACATACGTCACTGTTTGGGACATCACAGACTTGCATTCATTTTATGCAGACTTACTCTAACCATAACTGATAGCCTGATGCTTACCAGCATTGTCCTACAAAAACGTGATTTCTCAGGACCACCTCGTTAACTTGGACTCAAAGATCAACGGATTTGATTTTTGACCATAATTCACACATTTTTCTTTCCCTGTATTGAGGAACCGTGTACTGTGAATACATCCTCACCCCATGCAGTCTCATCACATCATGGTCTCTCTGCAGATTGTGGAGGAGCACTGCAGTGTGGAGCAGTCCCGTCGGGCCCAGGCTGAGCCAATCAGTTTGGACAGCTGTCTGAAGGCCTTCACCAGTGAAGAGGAGCTGGGAGAGGATGAGCTCTATTACTGTTCCAAGTGCAAGACCCATCGGCTAGCCACGAAAAAACTGGACCTCTGGAGGCTGCCACCCATTCTGGTCAGTGGCACGCTTATAAGACTCTGTCGGACCTGAGCTCTTGTCTAACTGTTGTAGTTTTTACCTAGAGCTCTGCGTGGTCATCAGTATTATCAATTACCTTTGCATCAACAATAGGACAACCCTGTTTGTGTGGTCTCCTCACCAGATTGTCCACTTGAAGCGCTTCCAGTTTGTTAATGGTCGCTGGATCAAGTCCCAGAAGATTGTCAAGTTCCCGCGGGGAAACTTTGACCCCAGCGCCTTCCTGGCTCCCAGAGACCTGGAGCAGCACTGCCTCCACTCACGTAGTGAGAGTGAGGATCTACTGAGGGTCGGAGAAGACAACCTGTCCTCCATCTCTGCTCCCGCTGGCTTCTGCAACCTCCCCAAAGGTACCACATGTTGTTCATTACACTGTGTTTGATGATTTCTTGAGAGCCTGAAATAATGTTAAACTAAAGCAATTTTAGTATAACTGAACAGAGCAGTTTATCACCAAGCTGCTTCCTCCGTGGTCTCCCAACAGCCTCCCCTGCCTCGAGCAGGAAGTCAGCTCCTTCTCTCAGCCGGACCAGCAGCCCCTCCAGTAGCCCAAAGAGCGGAGGGCGAAGGCCTGGCCGACTACGCCTGCCTCAGCTGGGCAGCAGACACCGCCTGTCTAACAGCAAGGAGAACCTGGATGCAGTTGTAAATCCGGAGGCTGAGCCCCGGGAGGATGCTCCACAGGCAGACACAGAGGGGAGTGCAGTAGCAGGGGCGATGGGCCTTCCTGGATCAGCAGAAGCAAACGCATCAGAGTCAATGTGCAGTACTGAGGCATCCAGCAGCCACTGTGATGTGGTCTTGTTGAACGGTGATACCAACGGGATGAGCTCAGACTGCAGCAGTGAGAGCAACATGGATGCCGACAATTCGCTGCTTCAGCACAGAGACAACATGTGTCTGGACGCCATCTACAACCTCTATGCAATATCAGTAAGTCACTGCCATACGGATAGTTATAATAGACTTACTGTTGGAAACAAATCTAAATATTGTTGTGGTTTGTCTTCTCAGTGCCATTCAGGAATCATGGGAGGAGGCCACTATGTGACGTATGCCAAAAACCCCAATGAGAAGTGGTACTGTTACAACGACAGCAGTTGTAAGGTAAAAAACAGCAGAACAGTTTATATGTTTGTTTTTCACAGTATTCCTTTCATAACATATTTACTTTAGAGTTAAATTGGCTAAACATACAATGTCACACCCACACATAACAAACAGAACTCAACTGTGACCTTTTTTCTTTCATGTTTAGGAAGTGCCCTCGGAGGAAGTCGACACCGACTCAGCCTACATCCTCTTCTACGAGCAGCAAGGTGTAAACTACTCCCAGTTCCTGCCAAAGATCGATGGCAAGAAGATGGCCGACACTAGTAGCATGGACGAAGACTTTGAGTCTGACTACAAGAAATACTGTGTCCTCCAGTGATGGCGCATTGTCTTCCATCAGCCAGCACTATGCCTGCTCTCTGCTGCCCCATGCTGCTCTGAGCAGGAAGCACCAGACATTCTGATCAGTCTGAAGAATTCTCACAAACTGCTAATGACCAGAGTCAGACTGTGCTCTCTGTCTTTAGGGATGCGTCGCAGCACTTTCTACACTTGATCGCAAACATGGATTAGTGCAAAGGTTTGCCAAGACAACATGGAAGCCCCGGTGAAAGCACTAAACTGGTGCACTTTGCCCAACCCCTCCTCCCCTTCCTTCCCCTCCTCCTCCTCACGTGAACAACATCCGCCATAACATACATGTAACATATACTCGCATACTAACACATCTCTGAATGTATGCCAGTATGGCCAAGTCATGAAGTGATGTTGCTTTGTTATTGTGCATTTATCATTTGTGATGTCAGAGTGGGGAAAAAGAGACAACTGGAGTTAACGTGTGATCTGAGCCCGGATATCTTACCTGCAGAAGGAAAATAGTAAGACTACGTAATGCTTTCTATTTGTAAATGCACAGCCAATGATTGAAGACACTTTTAATGCCAAGTGTAAACAGAGCCCAAACCGTGTGCGTTGATGTCACATTTGATGCCACAAGTCAACATGATGATGAAATCTGGTGTCTGGTAAACTTTTAAAAAAGTGGTTCTAGTAGTGATTGTTTCACGAAGGAAGATTTAAGTCATATGCTACCTCATTGCTTCTTGCAGCCGCTCAGCCACTTGTACCCTAAAAGTCTGACAGTATTAATAATATAAAAATGCGTCCTTCCTGTAGGAGACATGGTACAAACATTTCACCCCCACCCAATCAATCTGCCCCCCCTTATGGGGATAATCACACACATCCCGATGACCACATGAAATTAGGCGCTTTTGCCAAAACTGTTTCATCCTGCAGCTGCCATATATCAGTGTTGATTTGTGCAATGTTGATCTGTGTGTATCCATAACTTCGCGGAGAATCTCTGAAAAGCTTGAGCAGGAATCTTTGATTTGCTTAGGACAGGTGCCATGATTTCAGAAGAGACATGCTTATATAATAATTAATATACAACATATGTTTGATATTTCTTTTCTTTTTATACTGCACATGCATTGTTTTTTTTTTTATAGATTTGTTGTTTTGAAACAGGCCTCAGGAGCCCCTTCAGGTCAGGGATGATATTTATCTCAAAGCCACACTTCGAGCAGTCAGGCTCATCTTCACAGCTCTGTCTCAACATGTACCTTTCACCCACTGCAGGTGAGATTCAAACCCGTCCGTGACACTAACGTTCGCACCCTCCCAAATAAGAAAGGAGAAAAAGAAGTGATCAACAATTAATTCACCTTCATTTTAACATTGTTACTTAAAGAGTAATTTTAAAGACTGCTCCACAGATTTAGCATCACACTCCTCTAGCACCCCTGAACTTACCTGGACAGCTTAACAAACAGGAATCCAAATCTGTGCAGCAGAACCAAAGATGTCGTCTTTTTAATTCCCCACATTCTTAGTTATAGTCAAAACCTGGCTTCTACATCACCTACAGTGCAATTTAACTTAAATTAGCTGCTAGTAGCCTCAAACCTGAAGTCTCCAGGAGACACGAGGAGCAGGCTACAGAGTCTGTCCAGCTCACTTCTTTCTAAATTCACTCCCAAGATTTTCTAAATCATATTCTTCAGCTCAATGGCTGTAGGTAAAGAAGGAATGCGAAGACTGCTCCCTTAAATTGAAGTTAAACATATGCCCAACATATCGCCCGAGTAGAAGATGGTCCAGTAGTAGTAGTGGTAGCAGCTGTAGTGTTCCTGGTGTCACTGATGGCTGTGTTGGCACTTACCTGAACCTCCAACCACACTCAACAACGATGTCACAGTGTCATGGGGTAAACCTGTACATCCCTGCAGTCGGGTGAGAAGTTGACCCTGCTAAATATCTGTGGAAGCTTTAGTAACACTGGATTACTAACTGGGTAGAGTGGCCAGCTCCACTTCCCAGACTCTTATGGGCCCAAAACTAATTTAAAAAACTGCTAATTTAGTTGATACTATGTGCAGTTAGATATGAACTTATTTGACAAGGGCCTCAGGAGGTCCTGTGTCCAAATCTAGTTTTAATACCTTCAGTATTTCACTTGTCACTATAATTGTATTTCTAAATATTATTTTTGTTGAATCTATCTTTTATTCATTTATCATAAACTAACTTTATTCCCGTTCTTGTTCATGGGTTAATCTGTCCCCGTGGACCCAGAATACCCCATGGACCCAGTTATGTCTATGTGAACTCATTGGTAGGTGATGTGGTACAGTGAGAGACAGTCATTTAAATTAATCCCTAGTGTCATATCATATATCATATCATCATAATCCCACTGGATTTCAACAAATACAAGAAAAACACAACACAACTCCAGTACCTGAAGTAAAGGAAACGATAACAACATTTCAGATCGGCTGATGATTTAAGTTGACTGTTTATTTATACTTAAAACTAACCAAAGCCTGTTGAATCTGTTGAGAGCTAAGGCATGTGTCTGGACAGTAGTTGTATCTGTTATCTTATCACTCATCACTGGACCCAACATTTAGATAATGTATATCTTTTTTTCTTTTTTTTTCTTTGTGCTGAATCTAAATACCCGTTAAATGTAAATTCTAAACTCTGTTGCTCTTCTTATCTGAAGGTTTGATGTGACTGTTGAGGTTAGTTTGTAATGAACAAACGCATGTGTTGCTGTGCAGAGTCCTGCAGCAGAGATGAGTCTGCTGTGTGGGACTCTAATCACTGTGAACAGACTGCGGATGATTTTCCCACTTTGTCTTCTAGATCACATGAGATGAATCGTTGTGTTCGCCCCTTTTAGCTGCTGTATTTATGAGAAGGTGGTGTCATTATGGACGTCTGTGTGTGGAGAGATCTCTGTCACTGTTCCCTTCCTTTGCAGAGTATGTTTATTGAACAAATGGAAATGTACATACAAGGGCTCTCTTTGAATGAGCTCTTTTTTTTCCTCCCTCCTTTGCACCGAGCTGTAGCCCATGTCCAGTTTCTGTCCGTGTTTGTCATCACATGGCTCAAAGGGAAGCATTTAACTAAGGATCTGTCTCTTCAGTCCCCAATTGGAAATGTCTGCTTCCTTTAATGTTGCAATAGCTGTCAACTTATTTTACTCCCCTTTGGCCCTCAAACGACTACTTGTGTGATGCTATGCTAACTACACCCGTGGCTTCAACTGTATTAGCAAAAATACAATGTTTAGAGTTGAGGGTAATTTCAGCACAACTTTTATAATCCCGGAACAAAGATTTTTCTGCCCAACAGAACTGAGCTCTGAAGCTGAAACTGGGCGAACGCTGATCCTGTAAAACACGGGGCTCAAATCGGAAACCCCTCCCCTCTCTAGAAGCCCCCCCCCCCCCCCCCCACCCCCACCCCCACCCCCACCAGAAGAAAGGTTCAGGGTCGCAGACAGTGCAATCTACTACTGAGCTATCTGTCAGTGTCTGTAGCCTCTTTTTATTTAAGTTCATTTCTGTTGGATCTGAACCAGACGTGTTAATTTAAAGAAATTTTTTTAAGGTGTTTGTTGAAAGAAAGTGACGTTGCACTGACATGAAAACATGTACATAAAAATGTGTTTTGTAAATAAGCCAATGAAAAGTATGTATTTGAATATGAACTGTACAAAATACTGTACTTGTAGTTGTATATGGAGTGATACTGTTGATCTGTAACTAAATATCCAACAAACGAATTAAATTCTGCAGAGCAAAAAATGACAGCAGATTGAAATGTTTTCATTTATGTCCGGGGGGGGGGGGGGTTAAATGCAGTTTTTGTTGTCGGAAATGATGTGGGACTGACACTCACCTGGTTGGTCCGTCCATCACTATGTTCTGGAGCGGATGGATTACAAGAAGAGTTGGTACAGACGTTCATGAATTATACCTTTGGTGATCCATCACCTTTTTTCAGCCAAGGTGAACCTGGTGCTAAGGCGGCTTCAGAGCTGGTTCAGCTTCACCTTTTAAGAACATGCTTTTCAAGGGGCTAGATTCACCGTAGAGCCTCTATACGATTTCCTTGTAACACTAGCAACGACTTCAATCACAGCATCAACAACGGCAGACTACAGCGTCTTTTTTCAATTTCATTTAAAAACATCTTCAATCTTCTTTGTAGACTACACGCATCTCTTTTTAAAAATGGTATAATAATAATCCCGCCTCCAGCCCCTGATGTAGACAGTTCTTTCTTCTAGACGTCTAGACTAGCTAAGTGTTGGTGCCAGAGTCGAACCAGTTTATCTCACCAAGAGCCAATTCTTTGATTTGTCAAAACACAAAGAACTTATTCGAGCAAAGCACTGGCTCCGAACAAGCCCTTGAACTGCTTCGGTGGAAAAGGGCTGCATGACTTATTATCTAGCGTCACCAGCAGGTCAAACCTTCACTTCATCCACTATGTGAATGCATTGTGTTAGTGTGTTACATTACACCTTCTAAACATTACCATTGTCATAGTGACCATGATTTGACATTTGCATTATTTCAGTGTGTAGCTGTACAGCCGTCAGTGGAACTTGTGGTGTTGGTGCAGCTTATCTGCAGATGAGAGAGGAAACCACGCTCAGGGTCTCTGCAGCAACTTCCCCACTTCCCCTCACTGCAGAAAATACTTCTGTCCCACGCATGTGTGAGGGGGCTTTTCTTCTCTGCCTCTTATCTAATCCTCTCTGTCTTATTAACCCATTCTATTCTGTTTTCTACAGTTGAGTTCCCCTAAACAGCTCCGGAGACTCAAGTGTGATTCTCACTTCCACCTCATTTCTTTTAATTTAAATTTTGTCTGATATGTTTCTTATTCATTTCTCCAGAAATTCACCAGGAGAAATAAGTGAGACATTTAACAAGTCAGACTTGAGATATATATATATTTATATATATATAAAAAATTGACAATATATAGCTGCCTGTTACTTAACTGGAGAAAATTTATGATTTTACTGTCTTAAATATTAATTTCAATGAAATTCTACTTCCACAACTTGGTCTATTTCAGTGCAATAAAGGGATAAAATCACTTGAGCTGTCACTGGTATAAAGAAAATAGTGTTTTTTCTCTTTATAAGTCTACGTCCATTATCTATAGCGCTTATTCTTTGAGGGTCCCGGAGGAGCTGGGTCCAATCCCAGCTGACATCGGGCGAGAGACCCTGGATTGGTCCCCAGCGTATCACAGGGCCAACATTCATAGACATACAACCATTCACTCACACCTACACCTGATTTAGATGTGAGACATTTAGTCTCCAATGAACCAGCTGAGGTACGTGGAGCAAACCCACACAGCACAGAACAGAAAAACATGCAAACTCCAACAGAAAGGCTCTGGTTCAAACCCAGAATCTTTGAGGCTAGATGGTGGTTATAGTGTTAACCACCATCGTGCCACACATAAAAGTAACTAGATTCAATGATTCTGAGCGTTTTTGGTTGAAAGAACATGGCAAACTTGCTTATGTGATCTGAATCTAACAAAACCAGCTAAACTTGATTCATTGTGTTCTACATTTTGTTTCATCTGAGACCTTCACACCTCTGATAATCCCATCACTGATCCATCACTGCCTGTTTAAGTTAGGTTCTAACGTCTGTGATAGTTGATATGACTGCAGTTAAGTCATAGGTGGAATGTGATACAGTGTCATGCATCTCAAACCGCATGCTGCTACAGTGCGTTTCCTCTGCTTTTGTTGGTGGTTGACATGCGATGACGTCTCCTGCTGGGGACAGTACAGACAGGGTTAGCACAAGACCATGTTGAATTGTTGAGCACAATAAACAGGACAGACCCAGACGGACTGCTCCAACTCCACTGGTGTCCCAGTCAGTTTAAGGATGATCTGGTGTTCAGGTAACCACAGGTGAGACTCCGTTGTATTGTAAAGATGTAATGTAAATGTATCAGCTTAATGTGTCTCCTCTGTGTGATATTGTTTGGGGCCATTCCTCCGTTCACAAAGAAAGTCCCATGTTTCTGAGTGTTACATTTTATGACCTTTCTTTCTGCTCAGCATTTCTTTGGATCACTGATGGTACTTTAATACCACGATCGCCATCTTCCAGTCTGACGTCTCGTGTCTGAGACAAAGTCCCCCTCAGTGAGCAGACCATATGATGGATCGTAATTACAGCAATGGAGATAAAGGCTCAAATCAGCCCTCAGACTGTACAGGTAACATTTTCATCCAGCTGAGTTTAGAGACACACTGTGAGAGCACGTTGGAGCTGAGTGTTTCTCTCCTACTCTTTAAGGTTGGATGATGGACAAGGGTGTCTACTTCCTCACGGGGGCCCTCTCCTTCACCGTCCTCACGTTCACACTGCTGGGCATCCTGTGTATCAGAAAGTAAGCGAGGTCAAAATGATTTCACGAGGAATTTACTGGTGTCAGTGTCGTTGATTGTGTTTTATATCTTTGGTACAGTTGCACTTAGGCTGGTTTTTTTTTTTGATACCAAACACATAGTGTGGCCGCTGAAACATTCAAGACTAAATCCACAAGTGCAGCTACATTTGAGTTAGTAGGTCAAGGTTTTCAATTACCTGTTTGAGTAGATCTTATGTTAACAGAACATCCGGCAGAGGGTTTCATATCATTCTTTGAAAACAGAAAACTGAGTTTATACAAGAGTAAATATAACCTTGTCAAAGCAGGTAATAGCATGTGTGTAACTACTTTACTTATGTCTATTCCATTTAAGCGTCAGCAGGCGCAGTGCAGGAGTAAATTCAAATGGAATGCAGCCACTGCTCATGTTATTGTTGCTAGTTCCTGGTGTGGTTTTCCTGTTCTGTCAAACTGGCCTCCAGCATGTATTTCTGCAGAAACGCATCACGGGCTGACCTACATTAACCGACAGGCTGCTGGCTTCAGACCAAACGTGCATCACACTATGGTTTATAAATATAACCTTTGTTGTGGTGCTTCTTTTAAACGTTTAACACTGTTGTGCTGCTTTTACGTCATTATAAGCTACTAAGCATTGCCAGTGTGAGCATATTAGCATGCTACGATTTCAATTGGTTATAAGTGTGTTATAAGAACAGCGTCACAGAACCACTAGCATAGCCCTGTAGACTCTTTCTTTTCAATCAGTCTTAGAAACATTGTCCAGATAGGATTTATTTTCTTTTCTATTTCTTTTAGTATTTCAAAAAACAACCCCCCCACCACAGCTGCCTTGAGCTTCGTATAGAATATTTCCCTTGTTTAGAGAAGTGATTTAAATGATGTCTCTGATCCTCGGGCAGGGAGAGTCTGAGCTGAGGCGCCCTGACTGTAAACGCTCACTGAAGTCACTGAAGCTGGAACAACCAGCAGAGCTCTGGTCGAGGATCTGAGGCTTAGCTGAGCCATGAAGCTCTTTAGAAATAAACAGCACAATCTTAAATCAGGTCTGTAGTAACCAGTGAGGTGCAAACAAGAACAGCTGTTGTGGTCATGTATGAACTGAAGGTACCAAAGTGCTTCTTGGTTTAACCCTGAATACAATTATTTAAACAAGATGAAATTATAACCTTATAACCTTCTCCAATCAGACTGAGAGAGAAAAGACTACATCTTGAGACAGTAGAGGAAGGTACAGTGTACAGTGCTGTGTGTTTCACAATATACACCACTTTCTCTTTTAGATATCGTTCTTTGATTCGTACCATTAGAGAGCTGGAGGTGAGCAAGT
Organism: Hippoglossus hippoglossus; assembly: GCF_009819705.1. Lineage (NCBI taxonomy): Eukaryota > Metazoa > Chordata > Actinopteri > Pleuronectiformes > Pleuronectidae > Hippoglossus > Hippoglossus hippoglossus. The sequence goes on along the minus strand of NC_047163.1, from coordinate 18,780,511 downwards.
CGGCGCTTCACCCTGTACCTCGGCGAGAGGCTCCCGTCAGGCCTGTGAGGCCGGACCCAGCAGCGGAGGAGGAAGATGAGGAGCTTCCTCTCCGGGCTCCCCTGCAGCACAGCAGCACAGTCATGTCCTCGTCCAGGGGGCTGTGGAGAGGCCGGCCACAGGTACCACTACTCTGCCAACTTCTCCACGCCATTGCACGATTCAGAGAGAAATATTTATTTATTGTCAGATATTAGATCTATTTTAGCACTTGATTTCTGCCACGAGTCTGTCACACAGCAGAGGACACCTCACATGCATGAGAGGGTGAACTGAGCGCCATGATACCCACTTACTGAGCTCTTTATTAGAAACACCACACTGATACTGGGTAGTTCCTCACTTTGCTCTCAGTTCTTGGTGCCGTGGATTTAACAAGATGTTGGAAACTTTCCTTGGAGATTCTGCTCCATGTTGACATGACTGCATCCCATCATCTCTGCAGATCTGTCAGCTAATGCTTTTGTGTGTAGCATATCATCACTGCAGCTCAAGGTGGAGCCAAAATACAACAGTTCTGGTGGAATGTGGACAATAAGTGTGACTTTGACCTGGGTGGTATTGGTTTGTTGTTAGATGCCCGTGTCACTGCTGTTCTGAAGCTGCCTCCAGCCGCCTCTGATGAATATCTCATGTCATTTATTGAAGGTTCCTCGGTTCACTAAAACAGACCTGAACCTGCTGCAGCTGATCAAATCCGGAAAGGAGGGCGCCTTCTACCAGGCCAGGATGACCAGAGGGACGTGTAAAGGCCACAACATGTTCACGTGCAAGATCAGCAAGGAAGGTTAGAAACACAGGCATTTCTTTTAGGGCAGTTTCTGAGATAAAAGGCACAAAGATTATCTTGTTTTCACAAAACTAAAACCCATGTAAGTTGTAAGAGAGGAGTCAGCATTCCATTTACCTTTGTTAGAGACAAACTGCATACAAAATTGGACCAGATCAAATAATTTCCCAAAATGTCCACTAGGTATGGAGACAGCAATTTTCAGCTATGGAAAATCCTTTTTTTTATTGTGACTGTAACAGCACATCGGTCACACATGTTGCATATTGGTTTACTGAACCTCTGTGTGCTGAGGTTAATATTTATATAAAAGTATATACAGTATAAATATCCAGTATATATACTGATTCCTGCATGATTGTGGTGAAGGGCCATGGTTGTTCCAAGCCGTATCAGTTGTTGGCTTTTTGTTAAGGCCAAAGACAGAGCTTCGTAGCCGAGGGAGGATGGAGCACTAATTAGAGGACGAATGTTGGTGAACGTTCAAATAAGTCATAAAGCGATGAAATTACCATGAATATCTTTGTAGCTCTCACTTAAAATGTCCATCAAATCAAAAGCGACATACTGTAATCCTACACTACTGCAGAGTAATTTGAGGAGTGAATGCTGATTGAATCTGTTCTCATTGTAGATAAAGGTCGGATGTTAGTGGGTGTTGGTCGGATGTTAGTGGGTGTTAGAGGGTTTTTTGGCCAGTGCAAAAAAAAGTGCAGAATTTCACACATGGTCAAATGTTGCTAAAGTAACTTATCAAACATATTGTGCTTGATTCCTGTGTCTTTTCCCTCATGAGGTGTCCGTTCTAAGCATGTGGACATAGAGGTTGCCATCATGAGGAAACTGGTGCATCACAAGAACATCCTGCAGTTACTGGACTGGAGCAACACTGAGGGTGAGATTCATGCAGTGTATTCTGGGAGGATGAACTTGTTCCACTGGCTGGAAAGAAAGAGGGGAAAGTCCCCTAACTTCCACCCTGTTGTACACTGCTGCTCTCTGAGTTATGACTGTGTCACCATATCTATGAGTGAGTTTGACTCTGTCTATTGCTTTGTGCAGAGCCTTACATTCTGATCATGGAGTATGTGAGCTATGGCACTCTGAGGACCTTCCTGCAGAGCAACAGAAGCCACCTGAGTGCAGATCCTGAGCTGCAGAGCCTCCTCACCATCGCCTCTTACCACATCGCTCTAGCTATGAACCACTTGCGCTCCAAAATGGTAACAACATCACAGACTTTCCTCTGTAGGGGGATGAGTAATGTTTCAATCTCTTACAATTTGTCCACCAAAACTAAAATACATTTCCGCTGTGGTCTTCCCTGTAGATTGTGCACTGTGACTTGGCTCTGAGGAATATCATGGTCAATAAGTTTCCTTGGGAGGTGAAAGTGGCAGAGTTCGGCCTTGCCCGAGACTTGTCACGCATCACAAGTCGCCACAGCAACCGCTGGAGAAACCCACGGGTAAGACAACACGAGCCACACGCAGGAGGAATCTGATAATGGTGACACTCATTTCACTTTTCCTGATAGTTGACATGCATGACACCATCAGGACATTTGACTTTATCAGATGACAGGTTGTTGAAATTGTATCAATTTAAAATAAATCATCATTAACCTTCTTAGATTGAAACATTAGCACTAGTTTCATTGGTAGAACATGACTTGAATACATTTGCTGAACTGCTTTACAGCACATTCTGAAAACCTTAAAATAAATCACATTCTGCATTCTTTATGTACGTATGCATCACCTATATATTATTTGTGCCATTGTTAGTCAAACCTCATCAGAATTTTGATCACCTCTTTTGACAATTTAAAAAATGTTCTCCATTTAGTCAAATTTAATTGGATTTTATTTCATTTGATCACAGCTCATGTCACCTTTTTACATCTGTTTCTAAACTATGAAACAGTTTTACGCACACTTCTACATTTTCACAATCCATCCTGTTAAAGAGTTAATGTTGGAAGTTGTTTTGATTCGGTCCCTTTCGGTTATTGAGCTATTCATTTTTAATTAATTGTATTTGTATTTTTACTTTTTACACTATGATCTACACTTTATGTTTTTAAAAAGTACTCTTCAAATTAAATTGAAAATCGACTTGACGTCACTTTTGGTTACATTTTAGTTTTAATAAACCTATTGGTGTCATGCCTTGTGACTTTTGGTGTCATGAGGCAGAATGCACTTCATAATTTCCACACTGACCACACTCTCAATTTGACCTTTGTCAACAACAGTTTCAGAAAAACGTGGTCTTGATGAGAAAGACCAGACGTAACATGACATTATGTTTACTCTTAATTTCCACCATCAACTCACCATATATAATCACTAGTATATTACAATTGTGAGACAGTCTAAAACTGTTATGAGTGATTCATACCAGGTGACATCATGTCATTTTTCTGAGGGGGGAAGGAAAAAAATCACATTTTCCAATATGTGTAACCTGTACAGCAGCCAGTGCCACTGCGCTGGTACCCACCTGAGTACTTCAGGGACAACTACTACAGCTTCAAGGGAGACGTGTGGGCCTTTGGCATCGTGCTGTGGGAGATGCAGACATTTGGTGAGTATATATATATATATATATAATGAATAGAAGGTGTAATGTATTGTACAAAATGGCTGGTTAAAGAAAGTAACAATTATTTCTATATCTCTCGCTTTGTCCGGATCGGTGCCAACATTTAATGGATTCTTTCTTGACCCATGTCCCATCATTCCACAAAGTTTAGTGGAAATGTCCGGTAGTGTTTGAAAAACCAAAAAAATGATTACTGACTGAGTAATTGGACACAGGGGGCGGGAAGTCAAGGTGGAAACACACAAGGAGCAAAAACTACAAAAGAAAACAGGAAACAAAGAGGGAGAACACAAATCCAACAAAACCTAAACACAAGGAGACACGGGGAAAAGACCATAAACAAAAGAGTCCACAGTAAAACCAAAATACTCTTCATATCAGAGTCATGACAGATAAAGTGGAAACAACCCCCAAAACAGAAAGTTGTTATAATCCCCATCAAAACTGCTGACAGGAAATGTATTTTGATTGATTTCAGTGACACAAGACTTTCATTTGATTATTTCTGTGTTACAAGGTAAAATAAAGTGTTTGAGCTAAGAGCTAACAGGCAAGTTTACTACTTAGGATAAAGAACCATTAATCCAGTAAACAGTTATTTTTGTGATTGACACAGTTTCAAACACAAAACAATGTTTCATGTTGTTCTCTTCATAAGATCTCATTCACTTTGGGTCAATCCTTAACTCATCTATCCACTTAAGAGCATTCAATGAAACTCATTACTTTAACTTTCAAAAAGACAGCAGGTAACTAAAGACCCTGAGAAGCTAAATGTATTTTAACAGTGGAAAAGTTGATTTAACCAATTTAAACTATCTGTACTCTATTTTGTCATTGTGCTCATACTTACACGTTACATTTCCAGGTACCTTACCATACCCAGACCTGGAGACCTCAGAGGCAGTGGTGTACCACATCTGTATCGGTCACAAAAACACAAACCCTGAAGGCTGCAGACCAGAGATGTGAGTAAAAATCTATAAAATCTAACTGAATAATAATGATTCATATATTTTGTTTCATGCACTTTCATGTTTCAAAAACTTAAATTTGACATAGTTTTTCTTAAGTGCATACAATATTTGCTATATTGTAATGAATAACTATTAAATTACAAATAGTTTGCTGTAGATTAGCAGTTTTCACTGTTTTACTTAATAAAATAAATAAATAAAGAGTCAGTTATGGTCCAAACTAATCTCACTCTACAGGGTTCAGCTCATGAAGTGAAGTTGATTTGCTGCTTTCCCAGCTTTTTCTGTGTTGCTGTATGTTCTGTGAGACATCTCTGTGATATTACATGTTGACCTTGTCACTGATTAATCATCATTATGTCATGACTCTGAGCTCTATGTAACTAAAGAGCTTTTAGCTTGTGTTGTGATTTGGTTTGTGTTCCATTGTTTTTCCCTGAGTTCTGTTTCCTGTTGTATTTTGATATTATGCTCCCTGTGTGTCTCCAGCTTGATTTCCTGACTTTGACCTGTTTCCCACCCTTGTGATTGTCTGCACCTTTTCCTAATGTGTTTCGCCTCTGTTCAGCCCTGCCTCCTTGTGTGTACAAGTCTGTGTGCTTCCCTTTTTCAGTTGGTCTTGTTCAACTTGCTCGTATGCTTTCTGTTTTTTTCCTGTTGAAGGAAACTTGTTTCCTTCAAGTTTCGATCTTTCGTTTTTTGGAAACCTGTTTTTACGTGAAGTTCCTTTTCCTCGTGTTTTGCCTACAATAAAGGACTCTTTGTTTTTTCACCTGAATCTGTAGCTCCTGCATTTGGGTCCTCCCTCTCCCCTTATTGTGACACATTAGTCAATGAAATAATATTATTTCAAAATATCAGTCTTATCTTCACTAATGTCCTATGTTTCAGGTTGTATCATCATCTGTATCTTTATTCCCAGTTGTTCTTAACATGATTTGAAATGTCTAATCCCCCCCAGACTTCATATCATGCAGGACTGTTGGCGGGAGCCATACACACTGAGACCCTCATTCACAGACATTGTCCACATGCTGGAGAACATCCTGGAAAATGATGCAGTAAGAAACTGCTGAATGGCTGAACCATGTTTCTAATGGTTTACATGATTATTTGCTAAGCTTGGATCTCTTGACCTTGTTTTAATGTGTAAAATGTAGAAAAGAAACCTAATGCAAACTTCATCTAGAATATAAAACCACATGCCCTTTAAATTCCATCATGTAACACAAACATCCTCAGAGATGAAAGAAATAATTTACATTTAGGGGTAATTTCCTAGAATTTAAACCATGATTAAAAAATGTTTAAGAAAAAACAAATCTTTCAATGAGTTGCTCATACAGTATGTTGCATCATAGTTTGACTAGGTAGATAGTTGTGGTATGTGGTATGTTGTGGGTGAATTAAAACTTCCCTGTCCTCTTCTTTGCAGGATTATGTGGACATCGAGGGTCCAGAGCGACTGGTAACAGACGGGGCTGAATATCATGACTCTAAATATCTACGAGCAGCAAGTGTCACCTTGGATGATGAAAATCACATCTAAATAGATTAACAGGAACATCAGATCCAGCAGTTTACTGGACATTTCAAATCCATGCACACTGTTTAGACTGCACCAGTGCATCTGGTTGGGGGCAGCCTTTCAAGTGCTGTCTCAAATTAGACAACAGTGAGATGATCACACATAAACAACCCATCAAAAATAAAAAAGCGAAAATAGATGCAACAGGAAATGGAATAATATTGTTTGGACGGTAAATGTAATGTCATTTCATGGGCTGATTTGTCACTGTAAAAAAATGATACCGTGCCTCTACTTTTTAACTTTGATCCAAGTCATTTGATGTGTTGTGCATATTCTGTTTTGACACAAGTACAACAGTTTTAGTTTGACAAAAGGGATTTCTCTCCCAGGACGGACAGAAGTGAACTAGACTTCACAGGTATCAGAGCACTTAAACAATATTTACAACGTTGATGATAGTGGATGACATAAATGGAGAGGTGTATCTATGTTTAAAATATTTGTACATAAAAAATGTCTGACAGAGATAAAGGGAGCAGCAATGACACTTGTAATGATATAGGTATTGACAATGATGGTATTATATGTGATTAGGCATAGTGTAAATACTTATAAATCTGAACCCACGATCAGCTGCCACCACGATCTACTATCCATGGTCTTCATCCACGATGTGGCCATATTTTTCAATATTTATAATTTTTTCTCAATTTAAGAGTAAACCCAGAATACCTTTGGTTACACAACATGGGTCAGAGGACTCACTGGTTCAGAAACACAGTACCGAGAAGAAAAACAATAAATGAATATTAAAAACAATTACATGGAGATTTCATCATTATGTGACAACTTTTTTGTTCATGTTCCGACGTGGGCAAACAGCAGAACGCTGAATGGCTCCATCCTGGATTCCCTTAAGTGTCTTCAGTTCGGTGAAGAAAATATGGAGACTTTTGCTGCTTTGGAGTTTGTGTTTGACCAGCCGTGACGACACATATTGCCACCCTCTGCACATTTGTAATTTCTATGTCGTTCTATGTAAAAACTTTCCTTTTGCATGATTCTTTTACACATAATGAGCACAAGGAGCTGTCATAACTAACAGCTCTCACTGGAACCTGTTCCTGGAGCTGTCTTTTTATGTCATCATGTCTTTTTATCATTTTAGCAGAATAGAGCAAAATTATTATAATATATTATGATGTTTTCTATCTATTAGCCCAAATGTTTCAAACAAACTAGTAATAGGCTGCCTGACACATGGGGGTTGTTCAGCCTCATGTGTGACTGAATGGAAATGAAACACAGAAAGACGTCAGACTCTCATCCTCTCGCTGACTGTCCCACATGCATGTTTCATACGTTCAGAGAACCAATAACTGATCTTGAAGATCAGTAAAATATTTATAATGAAGGAACACAGTTACTTTTGTTTTTTTTTCAATCAGACCCCCTTTTTGAAGGAGGATCTGAAAATATATGACAAGTAAAAATCTTGGTATTGAAGGAATACTGTAAGCCATGGGTTTCATGTACAGAAAGCAGAGTCCATCAATGTGCAGACCGTGAGTGTGTGGTCTCACTCACTGAAATGAAACACTGTCCACAGCATTTTTCCTCATGATCCTTGGCTTACTGAACCAGCAGAACTGTCGCTGTATAAAACAGCCCAATCATTATATTATATATGTTGGAATTAGTGATACTTTCAAGGTTTCCTTGCAGACTATCAGAGATGAATTCTGCTTTTTAATAACTTCTAGATCTTTTAACTGGTCAACAGTTAGCGGGATCTGACATAAGGGTGATATTATCCATCCTGTGTGCACAAGATATTAACTTGTTCTATTTGAACAAGTTAATATCTTGTGTGAACAAGTAAATGATCTTGTGCGAAGAAGTTAATTATCTTGTGCAAAGAATAAATATATTTTGCAAACAAGCTTTTTAAATGAGTCAAAACTGGACAAACTAAACACCTGTTGAGTTTTTATGACAACTGACGCTACCACAGGTTCTCTTTCATGTTTGGAAGAGGAGGGCGAGGTGAGGGGTATTCAGCTGCAGCATGCAACTACACCACTAGATGTGACTAAATTCTACACACTGAACCTTTAAGTGAGTTTCTTCGGATATTTATACACTTGGGTATAAAACAGCAGTGATGTTATGACGCAGTTTGCAGCGTCTAATAGCAGATTTTTGTTTGACAATGAACATGGTCTTCATGTCTTGTCCTCCATCCTCAGCCCTACTGAACAAATGCTACACCTCTATATATACAGTCTATGAAGACACAACTGTGCAGGAACGATTTCCGGCTCAATCGAGAATCTCGCGTGAAGACCCGCCCACACACTACTTATGATTGGTTTACCCTGATAATCTCCCATGAAGGCAAAGAGCACTAGCCAATAAGAGACAGGAAAGGGGCGGGTCTTTGTGCACCTCGGTTGAGGAATAAACAAAGGCTGCGCTCCAATAGTCAAATTTGCTCAGGAACCTTCCTCACTGAGTGACACGACCCGGAAAGTGTTTCAGCGGCTGCCATAATAAGAGTTGTTCAGATTTTCTAAATGATTAGAAAATGAGCTTCAGTGCTCCCTGGACACACCCAAGTAAACATAACAAACAGAACAGCTGTATTATTCTCATGACACGATCCAGATATGATCCTCACACGACTGTCTGTTTTCTTCTCTGCCACATCTGTCCAGTCTGGACTCACAGTGATCAACAAGCATATTTAACTTATAGTTCACAATATCATCATCACGACTTAATATAAAGATAAAAGTTATTTCAACCTCCTGACTGTGTAAAATGGACACAATCATTTTTTCCTCTCCATTTATATTGGGTTTTCTACATGTATATCCCTCACGTTATCATATTATTTCAACATTTCAGTCATGTTTGTTTTATTTTCATTTAAAATTCTGTTTCTGTTTTGTTGTTTCTTCCTGTGAGGAGGTAATGATTAAATGTTCCCTTTGTATAAAATGAAAACATATTTTCTCAGGGCGTGCCGTTCTGTTTTGTCAGCGCACAGCACAGAGTGCTGTACATTTTGTGCGTACCTTCTATTATGAATAAAGTTGTTTTTAAAAACAGCGAGTGATAATTGAGTCAGATTATCTTCGCACCGTGGTTCTCCTTTCCTAACTCCTAACATCTTCTCCTTTCCTAACTCCTAACAGCTTTTCCTTCTAATCTCTCCTTGCATTAGTGACATATTCCATCGGGCTCGAGGACTAGTGGTTAGGAGAGGAGATATTTTGGACTTTCTGAACGCACCTAAAAAGCAGATCAGCCTCGAGCAGACTGCAGCCAATGGTCTCCATGTGTCGATGAATGGTGCGTCCGGGAACGCCCCCATCCTTCGCTGTGAACCAATAGGATCCACCCTACCAACACGCGGTTTGGCGACATCGTGCTGCTGAAACTTCCCTGTGTGTTTACCTTCACTGTCACTTGTGTTCCGTAAACCAGGGACAATGTCTATACGTGTGTTAGAGCTCATCTTCTTCTTCTACTTTGCCTCTCACATTCCCATCACGTTATTTATCGACTTACAGGCTCTGCTCCCTGGACATGTTTACCCCCAGCTGGTAAGTAGACCAAGTACCATGTACTGTAACCGTGCTACCAGTGACTGCTCGTTAAACAGGGACGGTGTGGTGTCAGTAACTCTTCTGTAATGTGGCCCCTTCCTACCTGCAGCTCAAAGATCTCCTGAAGTGGTATGCAGAGGAATATAAAGACCCCATGATGTTGGATCCTCCGGTCTGGTTCAAGTCCTTCATTTTCTGCGAGAGCCTGTTGCAAATTCCTTTCTTTCCCATCGCAGCTTATGCTTTCCTAAAAGGTCAGTAGGTTTCTATTTCATATGTCTATTAAATGCTACTTAGAAATACATGCACATACATATACATGTATTTCCCTGAGTGCTGGAACACATGGTGAATAAAACTCAACAACTCATAGACAGTTGTTCATCAAACTTGCCCACAGATGATTAACCTTTGTATCTGTAGGTGTAGTTTGTCAGATAAGAGAGAAGCCCTGTAGAAATAATGTGGTGTTATCCAACAGCTGCAAAGAACTGTGGTAGAGGTAAAAAGCCAGAAGCTGGGAAAGGATTCATTTTATCTTACAAGATATTCATATAATTTACTTATAATTCACATGTGTCTTTAACAACTTCAGATGCACACAGCCACCATGATCGAGAGAACTCAGCTCATCAATCAGTCTTATTTTCACTTTAGAATTTCATATAATTAGATAATTTTTGCTCTTGTACAGAGACATGTGATTGTTATCAGCAGGAGTCATTTGCTGCACATACAAAAACTTGTTCCAACAAGGAAATTGTGTGCACAAAATGTTTATCATGTGGGAACAAGTTATTCTCTTGTTATATTATCAAGATAAAAAAATGTCACCTGTCAGGCCTTTTTCTCCTTCCTCAGCCACTTGCTTTGATAGTAAGAAATGCACCTTCTGTCAAATGTTATAATTTTGACTCTGTACGCAGCACAGTGGATTTGAACTGAAGCCATCTAAGTGATTGAAGTGATGACTTTCAGCTTTGATTGAAGGGGTTTTACAGAAACATTACATTATCTTGAAGGAATCGTTGCCATGTTTATACATAGTTCCTACATTTTCCAGAGGCTTAAATGATTTAGAGAAACTAACATTATTCTAAATATAAGGACTATTTGTAATACTTTGAGGAGAGCTGGCTGTAGTCCACGACTGTCTGAAGTCATATGTTTCTTTTCAGGTGGCTGTAAGTGGATCAGGACTCCTGCCATCGTGTATTCCACCCATGTGGCCACCACGCTGGTGCCGATCCTAGCCCACATCCTTTTCTATCAGTTCCCTATGAAGCCCCACCCAGGGCCCCAGACTGTGCAGGAGCGCTGGCTGCTGGTCTCCATTTATGTTCCTTACCTGCTGGTGCCTGTGCTGCTGCTCCTCACCATGCTGCTGTCCTCCACATACAACTCCACCTCCAAGTCTGGAAATGCATCAGCCAAGACCAAGAAGAAGAACTGACACATCACCATCGTCTGCCTAACTCTGAAATCAAAAGATATTTTTCTACATTTCTGAATGTATCGTTTATATGTGATATACATCGATCGAAGAAGCTGTGTTTTCTACTGCGGAACATGTATTAGGAAGAAAGGGCCATTGTTAAACCAGCCAAATATAAGGATTTTCAACCTGATTGTGGTGGTGGATCCTGATCGTGGTGGCTGCTGATCGTGGTCTATGATTACAACAAAACTGCTTGATATACAGTATGTCTACTCAGATACTCTACCATTACTGACAATAACTCCTCAATTCATTTACTTTCCATTATGCTACAAACTGTTTCTTCGAATCAATGTTGTAAATACTCTTATTTTTCTGATGTTCTCAATTACACATGGCATCTATTGCACTTCTGTCCATCCTGGGAGAGGTTTCTAGGATCCTTTCCCCCTGTTAATAGGGTTTTCAGTAGTTTTTCCTTACCCTTTTTGAGGGTTAAGGACAGAGGATGTCACACCTTGTTAAACCCTTTGAGACAAATTATAATATGTGAATATGGGCTATACAAATAAAATGTGATTGATGATTGAATGTGAAGAACCGAACCCTTTTTGACCAGTAAGTCGAATTTGTTAAGATTATTAATGAGTCTGTATGAAATTGGGATATAAGTGTAGACTCTCTAAAGGGTAAGTGTGTCATGGTGGCTCATTGGGCCCTGACGGTTGGTCAGTGACTCTAGAACCAAAAGCAATATGTGTCAGCCGTCAGCAGCTACTGTAGCTCAATAGTCAGTCTGTTTATCTCATTGGTTTGTACCTTAGAAAAATAAGCAGAGCTGTAAAACCTGTTTACTGGATAATCAAAGGTCCTCAGAAAGAAAAGAGACAACTACACTATATTATTCAACTTTTACGCCTTGTTGCTATCACTGTGCAATAAACTAAAGTAATCTGAACTGAAAACGTTTGCACTTATCACAACTCCATTAAAATCCCTGGCCTAATGTGATGGCTGGATGAAAATCTTTTGCTTTGAGTTACTATTTGCTTTGGACAGATAAATAATGTGTTCCTACTTTCCTCATACACTATGTATAACATGTTAAATGGACTGCATTTATATAGCGTTTTTCTAGTCTTAATAACCACACAAAGCACTTTACAATAGAAGTCACATTCACCCATTCACACACATTAATACACTCCCTGCACAGCCGGCAGGATCTTCCCTATGGACACTTCGGCATAGACTGGAGGAGCCGGGGATCAAACCTCCTCTGGCTAGTTGACAACCCTTTCTACCTTGTCGAACAAATCACTGTAATAGACTTGTTCATTGTCAAAACTATTTGTAGGAACAGTGTTAAAAGTCCATGGCAATTAAATACATTTATCCACTGTATAATGTGAGCCTTGTGTTAAGATGGAAATATCCGTCAGACACAGTGTAAATGACAAGTTGTAAGACCTTGTAGCTTCTATTCATTTTATACTGTTCTAGGAGGGTTTCTTGTGTTGCTCTACAGTAGCTGATAAGTGCTAATATTCTATGTCTTTTATAATAGGCTCCTTTTTCACCACAGACGTATTGTCAGAAAGGTGTAATAACATTACCGGTGTTCAAGGGTGTCATCTGAAGAGGCTCGGAAAAATCCATCCTGTTCACCAGTGTTACGTGCAGCAAGGTCAGGCAGGGTCAAAGGGCCTGTGTGTTTTCTTCCCTCCTGTCTGTCTCTCTCTCCCTCCCCTGTCTCTCTCTCTCTCAGGTGCTGCTGTTGCTGTTGCTGCTGCTGCTGCTGCTGCTGCTGCTGATGATGATGGCTGCCATCTGTGTAGTTTGAGCTGCTGCGTTGGTTCAGCCCATCACAACCAAGGGCTCCAGAATACAGGGAGCAAGCCCTCAGAGTTCAGGGTCTTTTTGACTCAGTCTCAGATCTGTTGTGATGCTGTTTTGCTGTTAGCTATTGCTATTTGTAAGGTTTGTGGTGGGAGGTTTGTTTAGACATTAGGTAAGTCGGGGTACCCTATACACTTTTGCACACGCAGAGTCACCTGTACAGACACACTAGGGTTATTGGTTGGTGTCACCCGTGTATTTTGGAAAACTACTCCTTTAGATTAGTTAGTTAGGCATTTTGGTGGTTTTATTTTAAGAATAGACAATAGATCAGGTCGTATTTTGACACCAACCTTGTCTTCACATCAGCCACATTTGTAAAACCTTCCCTTTGTTTGACCACACTAAACACTTTTGTCACGTACACCTTTTAACTTTATTAGTTTGGTTGTCCTTTGTTTGTCTCTTTTTAATAAAAAAAGGGACATAACAACCAGAGAGAGACAATATTGTGTTTATGTAAAAAAGGCTTTTCTTCAGTGTTGTACTTTGACACAAATTTCCCCTCACCTTCCCTGAACTTTGCATAAGAACACATGATTTTGCAGTACTCAGCATACATGCACGGCCCTTACTAACACATGGACTTTCATTGTGCAAAGTGACTAAGTTCAATTTCAGTTGGCAAAGTGAACATGCAGCTCTTAAAAATAATTTTACAGGCTGTACTGCTAATGTCAAGAGGTTAAAGGTCATGTATCAAATTATGCAGTATATGCCAACAATGTATTCACCATCACTGGGGATTAAATTGGTTTTTCTGAGGAGGGGAAACCCTTGTTTAAATATTCTGTTTCTATATTAGTTATATAAGTTATATATTAGTATATATTATACTAGTTATTTTATATTAGTTATATAAAATAAGCACATACTCATTTACTTTTACTAAAAATGGGTAAATGTAAAAAAGGTCATGTGGTATTTTTATGTATTTATTTGTATATTTACCTGTTTTAAATGTTTGACGTCAGTACCTGATTCACTCTCACATCTGTCATCCTTCGATCACACATGTGTCATACAGTTACCATATGACAACTGTCTGCCAAAGTCTCCTTGAAACCACAGTCACTGGGCTTGAACACGTGTATGTGTCTCACAATACAGGCTTTGTTATATATGTTTAGGACATTAGTGTACTGCAAATTATGTTTGCAGCCATCAGGGGGCGTACGATTCTAGACAGCGTATAGTCTGTGGGCAACAGCAAGCCTGATTTATACATACATGTGGAATTTAGTTATTATTTATCCGCAGCCCGAGTACTGTGTTTACTCTGAATAATTTCTGTGACAATCATGTATTACAATATCATTTCACATCTTCATAAATGTAATTGCATTTCCCTCCGGTTTCACCTCAGCTCTCTTTGTTGCAAATGATTAGAATGTTGATAAACAAGAGTAAGATACAGTGTATGTCTCAGAGGTTCTCAGATCATTTTTTGGAGCACGCAAACAAAAAACACTCTAAATCTATTTCTATATATTTGATTTAAATACAAGTCAAACTAAAACGGTCTTGGGACCCCTGGTAAACTGCGCACACGGCAAACATTTGATATTTTCATAAAAAGCGCATATAATTGTGAAAAAAACATCACGATTATTTCAAACAGCCCACTTAAAAAAAACAAAAAAGCAAACATGACTTTGTCAAGCGGGGTTTTAAGCTTCAGTAGACGGACTAACCCTTGCAGCGGAAGGAAAGGTGTACGTCTGGCCTGCGCGGAGGGATAGAGTATAAAGCAGGAGCACGGTGGTGGGTCACAGTATTGTTGGAGACAGCAGCAGGAGAAGAGCTGCGGAGTCAGATGATGAGATAGAGCTGTGCACTCATCTCCACTCTTTATATCAGCAGCAGCTCACAGCCTGACGTGGAAGAGACTGACAGTGAAGGCGACAGCTGCTCTCAGCTCCAACGTCAGCTTCATCCCAGAGGAGGAGTCAGTGTTCACGTTGAGACGCTTTGAGGAAACCGTGTCTTCGGGAGGACAGAGATGTGTCTCATGGACTCGGACGTCTCGTTGAAGAAGACACACAATGAGGACTAACGCCTTCAGACAAGTGTTGACATTCCTGTTGCGTCCTTGTCATTAATGCTAACACTAGCATCTTGCTAACATCTGGCTATAACGCGTATATTTCGGCAGTTGGAATTATTCAGTATTACACAACCTGCTAACGTCATTGACCTATTATTGTTAGCATGTCCGCAGAGACTTGCTAACTAGACATGGGCTATGACCATAGCTGTAGCCACAGGGTATCATCAAAGTCAGGCTAGCTCAGTGTCTGCTTCACTGTTGTCACGGTCATGTCCAGCAGGCTTGGCATCATGTAGACTGTCCCTGTGAACAGCTCCGGTGACTGGTGACACTCCGTGTTGGTGAGCGAAGCTGAATCGCAGCTTTCCCACTGGGTCAAACACTGACAGCTGGCAACGGGTGAAGCTAAGCTCAGAATCGTTGCTAGTCATGCCCAAAGCCGTCTGGTCTGTGTGACAGCACAAACATCCCGACCCACTCAGAGGGCAAGTGAATGCACCATGTCCTGACTGCATCTCTTATTTATGCAATAAGCCACATCAGAGCTACTCGACATGAAATAACTCGCTGTGCACGAAGCAGCATCGCCAGGACCGAGTGGATCATCTGCTCCGGGACTGTTTTGTGAAGAGGAGAGCGACACCCGAGGCTGTTTACCAGTGCCCAGCATCAGCTGGACCATCGGCCCATCACAATGGAGACGGTGGGAGATTTTGAGTACAGCAGAAAAGACCTGGTTGGTCATGGAGCGTTTGCTGTGGTGTTCAAAGGAAGACACAGGAAGGTAAAGAAATGGCTCGGCTGCAATGTTTACTTCTTTCGTTTCCATCTTCTCCTCTCGCAGGAAATACAGGGGGCAGGTTGGCAGCTTCGTTTGCAAATCTGGGTCATTCAGTGGCAGTGCAGAGTGCGGTTCTGCAGCACTGTATGTGGGCTGTCACCATTTTTAGGGTGGTGATATCCGCTGACACTTCAATAACTAAACATCTAGATGCAGTCTGATGTCATGTGCAGGACAGAGCCGTGACAGCGGATTCCATCTGCCTGATGTTAGCTGTGTAAGTTGTATGTGATTTGGTTCATTCATGAAATGGATGAGTCAGGCACCACTGAATGACTTGCTGACGTACTGAGGCAAGAGGGAGGATGAGGTGCAGTGTTTTTCCTTTGCCATTTTTAAAGGATACAAGCCCTCCTTATGTAAGAGCTGCACGAGGTTCATTCATACTGAAGCCATAAAACCCATGACTTCATCAGTTTGTAATGCTCAGAAATGGAATTAGATAATTACATTTGAGTTGTGTGTTATTTTCTGTCACAGGACACTAGGATAGTTTGTTTGTGTATGTGTGACAGAGATGCAGGAGGTGTCATCATGTTGCCCCCATTACTACTGGTGTGAAACAGATGGCCCTGAATTGCTCAAGAAAAGCCAACATTAGAGCATCCCCCCCACCCCCGCTTCCAGGGCAACTTCTGTCTATATTTCTATGAATTCAGAAAATAACTGGGAGCCTGGGAGCCTGGGTACTGAACTGAATGGATCCCTGAAAACAGTGACTCTTGCTTACATGAGCACAGCTTCACTGGAACATGTGCACATGTAACAACACATCATTCACATGCCACTGTGTGGTGTTTAAAACAGATGAGGCATGTGATCAACATATTTACTGTTGAAGTCCTATCATCTGCATGACCTCAACATATTAAGCTCCACCTTGGAGGAATAGCATGTTAGTGCCACCTTCATGGATGACTCCATTGCTCAGGCAGTGCTTGTATTGGCTCTAGTTACACTGTTATATCAAGTTATTATTAATATGCATAGGCTCATCAGACAGGAGGTAGGACAATCGGCTAATAGCGTCAGCAGCTGTGTATTTGACATTGTTATGCAACTATCCAAAACCCATATTTAATAACCACTACCAAACAAAAAGAAACAAAACTCTATAGCATAATTAACAATTGTATCAGAATCTAATTCATTTAAATCAAACAGACAGATGTGCTCCTCTACATTTCTGCTAAAACCTTCTCAGAGACAAGCTGCATCATGGCCCAGCAGTGACTACCTTGTTTGTCTTATTTTTCTATGTGAGCATGTGTCTAAAATTTATTCTGCTGGAAGAATAAATAATTTAAAAAGGACCGCAACTGCCATTTACACTTATCAATCTCATAGATCAATTCTAAATTGATAAAAAGTTGAATGTACAAAATGTATAAAAGTGAAAACCCAGCTCATGAAAAGGCTTGTTATTTTGTTTGACCAGCAAATCATAAGCCAAAGTTATAATTATTAAACTGATATAAGCTGCTGTTATGTCATGTGAAGCATGTCAATTTTAGATACGTTAAACCCCCCTGACCAGATTGAGTTTCTCCAAGATATAGGAAGCACTCATTGGTACCAGTGAGGCTATTTATTTATGGTTTAGTGATTTCTTTGCTAGTAGAAAGAAAGAATAACAATAATGGATCAAACATCATCAAACACCATTTCTCTTTACTTGCATGTCTGATTTTCATGAGATTGAATGAGTTTTTTGGCCATTAACTATCCCAAAATAAATCAATTTCTGTTAAATTGGATTAAAATGTCTGAAGTGTTCTTGGGCAAGATACTGAACCCCTATAATGGCCCTCATAGATGTTGAATGCACTAATTGTAAGCTGCTTTGGATAAAAGCGTCCGCCAAATGACATGACATCTTCCTTTTCAATGTCACAGTCTCTTTCTTCACAGGCTATAATGACAGTGTGGAAAGATGAAATAGGTGTTAA
This sequence comes from Hippoglossus hippoglossus, assembly GCF_009819705.1. Lineage (NCBI taxonomy): Eukaryota > Metazoa > Chordata > Actinopteri > Pleuronectiformes > Pleuronectidae > Hippoglossus > Hippoglossus hippoglossus. Next base: position 18,762,776 of record NC_047163.1, on the reverse strand, counting down.
GATAGCAATTGATGCATAGAGAAATACCTAATACCTGTTGTGTTAATACTCCAAAGTCTCTGACATCCACACCTGTCAGCCCCAGCAGTACTTGATTGGCCAGCAGGTTCACTTTCTATTGATTGTGACCCATTTTTTCTATGGGTGTGTTTTGGCAGCTCAGTCACACTTGGCTGAACAGGTTGCCTGTGAGCTGGGGATGGATGCCACTCTGTTGGCCTTGTATTACGCCAGCCTCTAGGCGGTGTGCACCCGCAGAACAAGAACATCTCCTATTAACCTAGATTCATGTGGAAAGCATGTCGCTTTATTCACAAAATTCCTTCAATGGTTGTCCACTTCATTTGACTTGTGTTTTTTCTTAAAGGCATATAAGCAGTCTAGTACTCTGCTGGATTGATTGCTGTGTCCTTAGTTGGATGTTTGCATGTGCAGCACATGTCCTGAGTGCCTTTCAGCTCACATGAGCTCCATAAGTCTTTTTATACCTGCTCCGGGAGCTCAACTGAAAATAGCTGCCCAGAGAAAAAATAGGTCCCTCTCCTCGAACTTAAATTTTAGCGTAAGCAGGCTAGCTACTGCCCTATCTGTCATCTGAGTACCTCGTCATTCAGCATGTCATTCAGAGCAAAAGTGACCTGGTGTTACTGTGACCGCTCAAATTTCTTCCATCCTGCGAAGCCATCCCTTAAACATTGATGCTGACAATACAGTTTATATCAACACAGCTTGGCTTTAAGTACACAAATATATTCATGTATATTGTGACTTTATCCACTTATGTCAAATTATTTAAAAAAGGTACACTCAGTAGGGCTGTGTAATATGGTTAGAAACCAACATTATATTAATACTTAATATAATGTATTATGTATTGAATATGAGTTTTTTTTAATCATGTCATGCAAAATCATGCAGACTATAATATGACTCATTCTATTAGATTGAGTTGGTTACACAATGCACAATTGTGTAAAATGATACAACTGTCTCATCAGAAAAGCCAATAAAATGGCAGAGATAACAATTTTACTAATTATCATTTCCCGGAACAGCCCAGAATGAGTACAGTCAACAATTCTAGTCTGATTTATTCATCATCAAGTACAGTAGTTGGCTTATGACCAGGTTTAATGAGACCTGGTTCCAGCTTCCTTAATGCAAGTATTAGCTACTTTTGTTTGGCTTCTAATGTTTTAAGCGTTTTAACATCTTCTGCTAGATTGATAAGTAAGTTGTAGCAGTTGCGTTAACTTACACATAGCACGAAAAGTAAGCAGAGGTGGTATTTCACACAGCAAATATCTCAGGTTTACTACTAAACGAAAACGTAAATGATTTATCATATATTATCAACATATAGCACTCCCCTTCTCTCTTTTAAAAAAAACTTAACACTTTAATGCAGAAGACTTCTAACTGACTAATGTACTTTTATCAGATTACATCATACACAAGTAATTCTACTTCTGCTTTTAAGTATTGCACATCTATATTTACTCAAGTAAAAGGTGTCTACAGACAAGGAGAAGCTGCTGCATCAGAGCCAAAGTAGCACTTTGTTTATTTTTATTGGAAGTCAAATAAAAAATTCTGATCATAAAAATGCTAAATTTCTGGCAGCAAGTTCATGCTCTTCCGTTAGTGGTTGTTGAATGCCAATTCTGACAAATGTAGAAAATTACAAAAACATGTAGGAATAGATGGGTGGCTGTACCAAAGACTAATTGGTCGGTGTTAAGAGTAATACGACTATAATGTCTGAATGTTGTTGAATAACTTGAAAATAATGGTTCAGGAGGAATACATATATTAAGTGTGCATGTGTCACATTATAAACAATTTTGGTTTATCACGTTTTCTTTTGATACAACATAATTGAAAACTGAGTGCTGGGAGTCAGTTAATGTCAGACGAAACCCATGTACTGCGTTTTAATCTGTTACCTTTCTCTCCTGCTCTCTGTTCTACAGAAGACCGATTGGGAGGTGGCCATTAAGTGCATTAATAAAAAGAACCTGTCCAAGTCCCAGATCCTTCTTGGCAAGGAAATCAAGATCCTGAAGGTGAGCATGATTGCCTCTCACTTATCTCCTCTGTGTTCTTACGGAAGGATTTGACATTGATCTTGTGTGAGTTTGCACTTTTGACAGAGATGAGCCTTAACTTCCCTGATAGAAATATCATTGGCAGGGATCCCATTAGCGGCTGTAGCCGAATTAATGCTCATACTAATCCATTTTGTTTTTGACTCTGTTTTTACTCAGGAGCTGCAGCATGAAAACATTGTGGCACTTTACGATGTCCAGGTAGGATTCTTATCTTTTCTGCAATAAATGAAAGTTTACCAAGAGCATCCCTCTTTATTAGGAACACCAGTCAACCTTATTCATGCAATTATCCATTATGACAGTCAAGCAGGAGCAATACAATGTATAGCTCCTGTAGACAAGGAGCTTTAGAAAATTTTCATATCAAAGATCACAAAGATGAAAAATGTGATCTCAGTGACTTTTACTGTGGTTTGACTGTTTGTGTCAACGGTCCAGGCTGCTGCTGGTGATGTGATAGTGTGGGAAATGTTTTCTTGACTCACTTTGGGCCTTAAAGGGATAGTTCACCCAGAAATTTAAATTCACTCATTATCTACTCACCACTTTGCCGATGGAGGGGTGGGTAAAGTGTTTGAGTCCATAAAACACTTTAGCAGTCTCACGGGTAAACAATGTTGCAGCAGAATCCAATAAAATTGAAGTAACTAGTGACCAAAACTTCTAATAAAACAACAGAAAAGACACAACATGCCTCCATACTGCTCGTGTGGTGGCATCCAAGTGTCCGCAAGCCTCGACTCGAAACAAGGTCATTTACACCGTGTTTTAAGCCTAAAAATCCACCAGAAGTGGCTAAGCTAGCGGTCGTTATCATTTTCAACGGTACCGGGATGCACCTTGTTGGAAGATATCAGTGAAGATTCAGGCTAAAAAATTGGTGTAAATGGCGCCGTTTCTAGTCAAATTTGAATGTCGGGGCTTGTGGACACTTGGATGACACCACACGAGCAATATGGAGGCATGTTATGTTTTCCTGTTGTTTTATTACGTCTGAAGAAGGACTCACCATTGACTTCAATCGGATTCGGCTGCTACAAAGTTTACTTCTGGAGTCAAAGTTTACTTCTGGAGTCCAGACTCCAGAAGTGTTTTGTGGACTCAAACACTTCACGCACCCCTCCATCGGCATAGTGGTGAGTAGTTGATGAGGGAATTTTCATGTTTTGGTGAACTATCCCTTTAAAGGTTCAGTGTTTAAATATAGTGACATCTAGTGTTGAAGTTTCATGTTGCAGCTGAACACCCCTATCCTCACCCTCCCCTTCCAAACAGGAAAGAGAACCTTTGGTAGCCTTCAGTTGTTATAAAAACGTAAAGAACATGGCGGCCTCCATAGAGAAGGCCCGATCCTGAAATATAAAGTATTTAAATATAAAGGGCTCATTCTAGGGTAAAGAAAACAACAACTCATACAATTAAGGTGATCACACACTTGTGAAAACATCACTAGGATTATATTATATTTCATTTTTGGCTATAGATCCCTTTCACCTAAATCTTACATACTGAGCCTTTAATCAATCATGGTTTGATTGTCAAAGTCTTTTCATCTCATTTTTTTAATAACCTTTATTTATACTCAAAGTGCATTGAGGGAGGTCCCTCTTTTAAAATTAAGTCAAGTGAGAGTAATGATGCTGACCATGTTCATCTCTCTGTGGCCACAGTTTACCATCATCTAATGGCTACTTCCAGCAGAATAATGCTCCATGTTACAAAGTAAAAGTTTAGATTCATGAACAGGACAGTGAGTTCAGTGAACTTCAGTGACCTCCCCAGTCACCAGATGTGATTCCAGTAGAATAGTTGTGATGTGGTAGAACAAGAGATTGGACAAATCTGCTGAGATGATGTGATGCACTCATGTCAACATCTCAGAGGAAGTTTCAACCTCTTGTTTAAGGCTGTTTGAGGCATACTTGAAGCATGTTACAGATTCATGAGGGATTTGCGAAACCAGCAAAGACTAACTGTTCTGCTACCTCTGTTTCCCCCTGTCTTTATGCTAAGCTAAGCTATCCATTCTTTTGGGTTGGGGTTAAATAGTAGTGGCTGATTGTAAGAAAACTACTGTTGGTATTTTCATGTCTTGAGTTTATCTTGAATTTGTCTCAGGCATGATGGTTTGAAATTCATATCAGGGGACACAGTACCGTAAATGAAATCAATAGTTGACTCAGCGACTGTAATTGCTCATCACCCAACCTCAAACCACGGAGCAATAATGACAGATGCTGAGATATTGCTGCTATCTTTGCTTTTATGCATTCTCAGTCCTTCAAAGCTCACTTTGTCAGTTTAGTGTATGATTTGAGTTCGTTCATCCATTCTCTTTGTGCCCTTATTTTGTTTTCCTGCTTACTGTCATCTCTGCCTCTGTTGTCTGTAACATTCACTGAGCTGGTCTAGTGCAGCTTTAGCCAGAGTCTTCCTGTCCTTTATTTCCCTCCCCTGTATTGATCTGTCTGTTGGTAGCCAGTGTAATGGTGTGCATTTCCTCTTCTATAGACCTTGGTATATTGCATCCCTTTCGTGACTTAAGTCCAACTGGGACCTGCCACTTTTATTTCCCCATTTTTCATTGTTTCCATTCCTTATTCAAGTTGTATGTCTCTTTTTTGCAATTTCCCCATTTTGCCTTTTGTCAACATGACTTCCTTCATCTGCCTCATCAGCAGTTGTTGTAGTTGTTGTTGTAATCATGTGCCATATGACTGTGCTTACCCAACAGAACAGGAAATGTATCCCAAGTTGGTTGGTGCAAAAGTATAAAAGCCTATATTTATCAGAATTAGCAGAGATCTCTACGTGTTACTGTCATTTTGAATTCTGCTAATAATGACCTTTTTGACCTGTCTGTTGTAAAAACTATAGGTAAATACTGATAGACCTGGTGACAGTTGTTTGCTGTTGGGGAAGGGCATGTCTTTGTGTCATTGTATAAGCTCATAAAGGATGGCGATTGTGAGAGTTTTTGAAAGTTTTTTAATTATCCACTATGTCGGATTTTATCCAGAGGTTATGTCTGAATACGGCTTTAGTTAGTTCCAGGAGATTGACTCAATGTTGAGACATGTCTCCACTCTTGGTTAAAATAGACAGTTGCATTAAACACATGCAGGACAATTTTAGCCAATCCAGCAATGTTTGGACCTGTCTGAACTGTTAAATGGATTGCCATAAAATTCTCTTCAAATATTCATGGTTCCCACAGGGTTGAATCCCAATAACTTCTTTGTTCCCCTGGCTTTTCCTCCAGTTTTTTTCTTGGGGATTTGAGTGAACTATCTCAACAACTAACTGAGAGACCACAATGAAATTTGGTCCAGATTCATGTTTCCTGCTCTGTTCCTTTTAACTTTGATCAAACACCTTTAGACATGATGGCAATCCCACCAGCCTCACATGTGCTTTGGAACTTGCTAGCATGCTACACTAAGATGATAAACATTAGAAACATTATACACACTAAATATGAGCGTGTTAGCACTGTCATTTTGAGCAGGTTATCATGCTAATATTTGCGTTAAAGTACCATTGTGCTCACACAACCTCACAGAGCTGCTTGCACATGTCATTACATGTGACATGAATTTGATAGATGGCAAAGTTCAACCCAAATATCCAATTAATTTTCACTGTAGGGTTGAAGATGTGACAAAGATAGTTTAGTCATATCAAACAGATTTTGTTCCTGTGGTTGTTGAATCAAATTATTTAGATTTGGTCTTGGAACAGATTTTGACCTCTAATTAACTGTATTGTACTGTTTACAACCCGTAAAGCTAAAACCGAATCCTATATTGCAATTTCTTCTGTGAGCTCCCTCAAGCTCACACCACAGCTGACTGTTTCTGTTCACACTGCTCTGTGTGTATAGTGGCACTATATTCACTTGGCTGCATTGTGACAGTGTGGACACTGAATAAACACTGAGTAGAACTGCTCATGTCCCTTTTGTATGTTTGACGTGATGTGTTAACACACCACCATACTACCTCAGCACTTCTTGTGTTCTTTGCTCAATGCACAAAAGAAAACAGTCTGTTCTTTCTCAGGACTTTTTACTTCTGCAGATTTTCAGTGTATATCTGACTTCAACATAGTTGAATATGGTTAAAATTTAAAGAATATTTTTCTGTATTAATATAGTATGTGCGCCCATGACAGATTGCAGGTCCTTATTCACTGTAGTTTGTTGGAGCTCTGCTCATTTGCTGCTTTTAATGACAGTCTTAAGTGCACAGCTGAGCACCTCCAGGTCCTCCTTCATGGAGCTGTTAATGTTAAGCAAGCTGCGGCAGTGTGAGGTAGATGAGTCTAATTATAAGATTTCCTATATGTCAGAGCCCCATGACTCTCTCTCTCCTCCCTCCCTTCACCAGTGGCAGTGCAGATAATATTGTGCTTTTTTCCCTCTGTTTTAACATTAAAACTTAATTAGGAATTTCATTTGATCTGGGAATGAAGATTATTCACTGTCAAATCCTTCAAAATGTCCCTTAAAGTCACTAGGTCACCTTCCATGTGCCTTGAGGAGACTGTTGAAATATATAACTGTCTGTTATATCACAGTCTCTGTTGTATCGTGGATTGCTTATTTGCTCTGCTACTGATATAAACTGAACCATAAATATATAAGTGGAGATTGGTGTTGGTGTAAAAGGTAAACAGGAGAATAGGGAGGTGGAGTTTGTTTAAGTGAAATTGCTCTTGAGGAACATTGTGTTCTTGCCAGAGGGGCCCCCAGCCTGGTGTGTTTTTTTGTGAGTCCTAATTACACAAGGTATTGAGGCAGAACTGACACGGAGAGGGCTGAAAGGAAAGAGTGGCAGTACATGTTCTTGGATACTTTCAAGGGGGATTTTTGGAACTCATTGAGTTTTCCTAGAAAACGTGTTGTATGAACCTCCCTGGCCTCTGTCCAACATTCCTTTACAGAGATTTGCTTTCCATGTATTTAACAGGCTGTGACACAAAATCAGATGAACTGTTACTGCTCACTAAAGCACAGTCACACACTTATGCCTTTTTACACTGAAATTGCTGGTCGACCAGTTTGTCGTTCTTTTCAGACTGATGTTGAGTTGCTAGCTACTGTACAGAATGATAGACATTGCTCTCCTCATTTGTGTGTTATGAATGTGGCCTCATCAGCATATCTGTCTCAGTCACATCTGAACAAAACAAACAATCCTGACCTTTTGTCCTCAGTACATAACAAGTGTTTTCTTGTTGCCGGCACTAACACGGTCATCTGACATTGTGTGCTGCTGCTACGACCAAGTGCAGAATACTCAGGATTATGCTGGCCACTTGCGTGACAAAAGCACGTCAGCTCTCCACAAATGCTTAACCCCCCTCCTCTCTTGTAAACACACAAGCATGCACGCACACACGCACACAGGCTCCTCAGCTCCTCCAACTTCTCTAGTTTGACCATATCCCATCCCCCATGTTGTTACATAACTTTTAACTCCTGGAGTTGAAGTGTAATGCAATATCTGAATGAATAACCAGAAGCTCTGTTGTTGTTTTTTAGCTCACAGTGACTCTTGGAAGTTCTGAGTATTTCTTTTATGGTTTTTGTTTTTGTGCCACATATTTTTCAGTGCCTGTGTATTGTGTTGTCAGTTTTCACATCTCGGGATAAAAAACATCCTCTCAGCCTTCTATCTAGCCTACAGATTTGGTTGCTTGCAGAACAGCTTCTTAACGTTACATGAGTGTGACAAGGTTATGATGACAGTGGTGTTATTTATATCATAGTTGTTTTGGAATATTTGTGCTGGAAGGGAATGTTTTTGGAGCTCAGCCCTCATCTGGCAGCAAACCATCAATGTCCAAAGTCCAACAGTTTTTATTCCAGATGTGGCCAATGTTTGACAGTGTTCTCTAGAAGACATTTGTTCTTCTAATCACTTTGATCACTTGTCAAATTCATTACTGCTACTCTCTCAAGGTCCCCACAAGCAAAGGCTGCCCTATGTGCCTCTGTCCCCACCTGCCTCTTGAAATTCATCTAGCTCCTTGGCTATTAGGCAACAAACCAAACTGAGGAAACTGCAGCCGCCAGATAGTTGTTAAAGGGCCAAAACACACTGGATAAAATGTTCCTCCAAGCAGCAGATCTTCTTAGAATTACCCTCAGTCTCTGCTGTTTGTTGATTTACATTTTTTCTCTTACACTCACACACGTGTTTGTGTTTAAAAAAAAGCATTTTTGAGCAGTAATTTATTTCTGTGTGTGTGTGCTGGAGCAGAGGTCTCCCTGGCCTCATGGTGACTCTACTCCCATCCCCCCTCTTTTCCAGACTGCAGAATACATCCTCATTATGTAATCCCTCCCCTCTATACACATGCATATTCTCAGGCACATACAGTCAGAATGGGTACTGGTGGCCCTTCCCCCACAACCACCTGCACCTAATTGGAAAAACACAGTGTGTCCTTTCACAAATGTAACACAGAACCGACTGAAAATACTTTGACTATGTCCACACTAATCCTTTTTCATTTTTAAATGGTGCTTTTTGGTGTTTTATGAACTGTGTTTTTAGCTTTAAATTCGTGTTTCAGATTAAAATGTATGAGTGCAGTGTCGGGCTGAAAACTAACTGAAAATGTATTGAAACCGACATTTATTTTAGCCCCTTACCCTAAGCTTAACCATCACAACTAAATGCCTAACCCTAAACCTAATTCTAACCCTAACCCTAAAACCAAGCCTTAACCCTCAAACAACCCTTTGAATTTGTGAGGTACTGCCAAAATGTCCTCACAATGATGGTATTGAACCAAAATTGATACTATACCCCTACTAAACCCTAACTATAGAAAGACAAGCACACACACACACTCCTGCAGACAGGAGATACATTCTTCCTGCAGATTATGACGCAATGCTGTGTTTTAACTTCAGTGTTGAAGTGACGCCTTGAATATGAATTCAGCAGGTTTTAATGATCAGTTTTACGTGTGAGTGATTATGAAAAGGAAAGAGAAACAGAATCACTTGATAAACAACATGCAACTTCACCATAGATGTCAGTAAATCTTTAAGCAACTGACACAATCTTCAGAACCAAATTTACAACTTTTCAAAGTAAGAGCTCTGTAATTCTGCTTAGTATAAACCAGTGCAACTACAAAAAAACGTTGTGCTGTTACTTTGAAGACACATTCCAAACAGGAAGAGATTCTGTGAATGGTGTTGCCATTACAGTGACCTGTCTGTGTCCGATATGGTGATGAAAAAAATCACAATGATCGGATGGGGATTTTGACCATAAATCACATTGTTTTGTTTCTATTGGGTTTTTGCACCAGTTGCTTGAAACGTCCTAAACACTTAGTGGTTGTGAATTCTCCAGACACTGATCCACTCTGTTCACACATGGACTCGAGTGGACTATTCAAGCTGGCAGGGGAAAGTCTGTTCAATGTCCAAATGATGGGGACATTGTGTTCATACGTACAGCGCCGGTGGTTAAAATCTAGATAAGTTCAGGGTTACAGTGCATTATAGGATTGGATAAGACTTGAGCTACTTACCAACCAAACAAACAAGCTCTTTAGCATAGGGTCTGACGTCAGTTGACTTGCATAGTGGCACACTGTCGGAACTTGTGGTCACATTGTGTTTGAAGTGAGCTGAAGACCGTGAGAAATACTGGATTGCCTTTTGTTGTATTGTTCTACTCCTAAGAACAGAATTAAATTCTTCTGGCAGTGATTCATTGCATTCGATTCCATATACATGCAGACAACTAGATTCTGTGAGAGTGACCAAACAAAGCAGTATTTGGATTTTGGCGGAATTAAATCACTAAAACTTATCATTAAACATTTTAACTCTTATCACCCAACACTATACCCTCTTAAAGGAGCAAGCAACAACTTCATAGCTTGTATAAATACTACTTCTACATTTGATGCCTAAATACTACAATACTAGTGAGGTTTTATTTGCTGGGAGTTTGGTCATTTACCAAATCTCCATTGGGTCTGTGAGGGAAAAACTCCTTATGTTTACATTACATAATATTACATTTATTACAAAATTTAACTCCTCTGCTGACTTCATGACTAGTCTAAAAAGAGCCAACATTTAAATATTTTATCAGTCCAATTGATAAAGTGGTAATGGACTTTTTGTTCCTGATTTCAGTCAGTGTCTCAGTACCTAGAACTAATTGGTTAAAATGTTGGTGAAAGTTTGGTAGTTTCCTACAGAATTAAAGTAGCATTGTAAGATTTCTTACTGTAACAACGGGCATGTACAAAATGTGTGTTAAAGAACCCTTTGTGTCAAAATTAATTACTGATAACAGTTAGTCATTTAAACTCCTTTGGGATTATTTACTAAGCCATTAACCACCATTTGTACTCATGGAGTGTAAGTACAGTACATACAGTTCCTTGAATACAATATGCAAATAAAACTCTTAAAAAAAAGCAAATGTTCAGAAAAAGCCCTGGGGGGGTCATGAATAGAAATTCTGGTGTTGTGTGCATTGGATTCTATCCAGTGGCAGTTTTTTTCTTTGTGGTGAAGCAACAGCTGCTCCAGGATAAATGGCTTCTGTCACTGATCCTGTGTCTCTTCTGTTCCAGGAAACGCCCAACTCAGTTTTTCTCGTCATGGAGGTAAGTTTAGAAACGTGACTGTGTGGATATTTTCTGATCAGAAGTCATATCCTATTCTCAACAGCAACAACAATTAGTTACTTAACTATCTTTTCTTCATTAAAAGTAATTCAAGTGATGACATCAATTATTATACAGTACATGTGCCCATTACCACTACATAGCTCTCTAAATATTCATTACAGGGCAGTTGTTTACCCCCAATAATAGTTGTCTTCCCCATTTGACAGGCTCTCTTTCACATTTTGTCCAAATTTCCTCTTTTATTATGTTGAGAGCCTCGGCATCTTTCCCAGCTCTCTCAACTAGTTTGGCCCCACACTCTCAGCTGGCTGCAGGCTTAGAAAACAAACCTCAAGTTACTCACTAAAAATACACGCCTCTGTTTTCTAAGAATCATGTTCCTCGAAAGCCTAAGTTTTGACAGCTCCACAGCATACTCCGTTTATAATCCTTCACAATCTTATAGGTTTGGATCAACTGTCAAATTACTGATAATGTTTATTTGAGGATATTTACAATAAACTGTCTCTTCATCATGCTGTTTTCATAGCTGACACGATTGAAAGACAAGGCAGGGAGTAGGATTTTTTAGATAATTTACTTTTTGTTCTTATATTTTAAATTCTAAGCAGTCAAATGTTTTAATAAATATTGTGAGGATTATGTTCTCACTAAACTTTGAAGCATGACCCTCAGTCTGGTTTCATCAGTGCTGATGCTGGTTTTCCTTAGCTGAAAAAAAGCCTGTCTTACTGAAACACAGGTGGAAGTATAAGATGTAAGTAGATGAGTGCACTAAGCCAGGTGGAATCCCAATGACAAGAATACTGTGCCCTTTAAAGACTCAGTCTGGCGGGGGAAAACAGAACTCATTGGTTGCGACAACATTTTAAGTGAAGGAAGATGTTGTCTTGGAAGCTTAAGCGCAGCCTTCTGCCAACGTACAGTAGCAGACCGTTTGAATTAGACTCAAATATCACAGAAACTGCAGGCGGGCTTAACAGCGAGGCAAAATTATAGATGGCTAATTGCATACCTCTGGGTTTTTGACACTATCTTTAAATCCTGTTACCATGTAAGTGTGAAGGTGTGTGGGGCCATTATTGAGTTTTTCAGTCGCTTAAGTGTCTTAAATACACAGCATGATCTCCATCATCAATATCAAAGCATTAGATGAGGCCATGTCTTTTGGAAGGATGCTGTTCAATCAATAGCTTGTGAACCAGTACAGTTCAGACTTTTAGACCACCCCATTTCTTTTCTTTTTGCTTTAAAATGACACCTGTCTGTACATGACGATCGCCTCAGAGGCAGGAACAGCAGATTTAGAATCGTAACTTCATTCGGTCTCACTTGTCTGTTCTTATCCACTCAGCAGTTCAGGTTTTCTTAACTCACCACAACGACATCATCTGTCTGTTCTTGTCCCTCTTGAGAAGTAACTGCACTCGAGCAGAGGTTGTCAGCACAGATAAAGCAACAGCCGTTCAGCGGATTAATTGATGAGGCTGCTACTATCTGGGCTAGGAACAACCCACTGAAACCGATACACACCCATGATAACTAACTGTGCTTCTGAGCATGACATTGTTAAACCTTATTTTAATTGTTGCTGTTAGTGATTATGTGTCTCCCCACACAGTACTGTAATGGAGGTGATCTTGCTGACTATCTGCAAGGTAAGCATCACACTAATCTGTCTGACACACACACACACACACATACACACACACAGATTATTGCTCATCAAAACAAAGTTACTAATGCTGCAGATGAGGAAAATCCACAAGACTGCGATTGTTGTGAATGCAGGGTTAAGAAAATGTGCATGTGGTTCACTTATTATCTATGTGTGACGGATAGCTTGTGGAATATTGTAAGTTGGTATTATGTTGGAATGTTAGAGAGCATGATTGTCTGTGTGTTTGTGTGTGTGTGCACATCTGTGGGAGAGAGAGTGAGTGTTTATATGTGTCTCCATTAAAATTTCTATGTGGGGGATGTGAGTGTGTGTGTGGGAACCACTGCAGCTTTCTACAATGACTTCCTTCTCTAGTTCAGAGCCTGATAGCACACTGTTTATCATTGTGATAGTTTATAACAAAGGTCAACAGCTCTGGTTGAAGAGTAACAAGTCAGCTTCAGCTGAAATTATACATAATGGACATGTAATGGGAAGAGATGTTTAAAGATAGGGTTGGAACCTTGTTTCTGAGGCACTTTTTTTTATCTTATTTGATGAAATCTTCTTGTCCTGATAGCCCTCTGTGAAGTTGTCTGGGGAAAGTGTGGCCCTTGCAGGACTGTTATAAACATGATAATTTCATTCAGACCAAATTAAATGATTTGCTGGTGTACCTGCCGGTCACTAACCGACCTGCCTGCCTGCACGCACCCTGCTCGTGCTCTCAATGCACATGACTGGAGTCTTCAGTCAGAGAGACATACACCGCTGAAGCAGAGACTATAACCAGAAGTTGGGGAGCGATTCATAGAGAAGTCAGCTTGTAGCAGTTTTCAGGCAGTGTTCATGTGTTTTGGCAACGGCAAGAGGGTCGATCAGAAATGGGATGTATTGGTTGCAGTGTTTCAAAGTGTTGCCTGCTTACCAATCCTAGGTTTAACAGGATCAGAATCCCCCCCCAAAAGTAAAAATTAAGAACATAAATCAATCCAGATGCATACACACAGTGTCCTTCACTAATGATGCAGTCCTCCTCTCAGCCTTGTGGTGAAATTAGAATATATTTATACATAGATTTTAATAAAGGCTGTCGTGTATGTAGCATTCTAACACTAGTGAAACACCATGTGAGAAAAAGACAAACACTCCCAGTCATGGCTATCATTACAACACAGTTTCTATGACTAGTTTTACATTACCACTGAGGTGTCTGTGTTGTCAGTGATGTCATGGGTGAAGGATGATCTCTCTTACAGTAAGGGTCTAACGTTGCACTTGAGAGAACAGACAGTTGTTGAATAGATGTCTCTGGTAGTTCTGAGTGAAAGACATTCACCACAACTTTTCTCCTCGAATGCTTGTAGGTGGACCTTGCTGAGAGACATTATGAAAGACACTGTGATAAGACACTGTTTCAAAGCAAATTTTGCTTCATAGATTATGCACTTTACCATGCACTGTTCCATCATTGGTAAATTTATTTAACTTCATAATTGAGTTTAAAGGTTTGTTTTTGACTTTGGAAACAGAGGTTTGATGCAAAAATCTTAACTGAAGGTTCTCAAGATGTCCTCCAGAGCTTTTAGCTGCAACCCTTTTCAACAACATCACTTGAGGGGAATTGGATGAAAGCTCCAGAGGAAATTCAGTATGTGGATTTTATAGTCTGGTATTGTGTAGTTTGTATGGGTGTCTTGGTTGTTTTTTACATTCCCCCCTCCACTGGGCCAGCGACCACATGGGACCTCATAATCCATTGGAACTTATATGTAAAACAGTCAGAGGCTAGCATACCCATTGCTCCCTCTCTCTCCCCAGTTCAGACCGTGGTTCACCTGTTGGAATCTCAAATCCCTTCAAATTAATGGCAGTTTGCCAATACACCTCCAAGGCTCCAGACCATTTAGTCACATTTTGCGAAATTTTATAACTAGTCGCACCATGGCGACTTGCAAATATGCCCCCTGTTTTTGGTTAAAATCATCAATGTATAGGCTATCACTTAAAATACCAACAGCGAGCGAAACATTTTGTGTGTGTGCTCCCAGACCCTTCAGACTGGGAGCGAGGTGGGGTCTTTACACATACAGGCCCCGGGGCCCCGCCCCCACTCAGTCACACACAATGATCAGCACTGCTGCTTCATGATCAGACGCAAAAGCAGAAGTCAGTTTGTACCGTGCTGGAGTTTCCTGTGTCCTCCCTCCACACTGACCTGCAAGTTATTAGCACCTGATAAGTAAATGAAGTTTGCTTAGTGTTTGTTTGATTCGCTCCATAGTTTATGAGGCTGCATTTAAACATCATGAAAAATGTATCACAGTACAACACGAGACACGGTCAGTGCTAAAGTGACCGGAGGATCTTGATTCGTTATCGGACATCATCGATTAATAACGAAATACATGATAGTAAGTTTGTCATCTAAATCATAGCCATTCTGTTTACTGAGCTGGTTACACATACCACGTTCCAAATGTTTAATATTTATTCAAGAGCAATTTATGTTAACAGAGGCAGATTATATGATATATATATATCATTTTATATATTGTTTTGGTTGTGAAGAATTGAAAGTCCATTGCAAGAGTGAGCTTGCAGGATTATGCTCTAATATTATAATTTTTCAGTGGTATGAAATGGTTCAAAATGATGACTAATATCATTTATCACATAATTTCTGGGAAAATATATCATCCAACAAAATGTATTATCATGACAGGCCTACCTTAATATTTTCAATAATGCACCAAGTTAGAGGTTTCCTTGCACATTTTACAGCTTTAGTTCTCTGAGAATCTCTTTCATATCCAAGCAAAATTGATATTGTAGACTGAAATATCCCTAACTGAATCGATATTGAATAGATTTGAGAAAGTCTGTGGCGATACCCAGCCCTAATCAGCATGAATTTAAAGTAAAAGTGCAGAATAGACAATTTCAGAATAATATACGACAGGTTTCTCAGCATAGAAGAGGATTAAATCTGATGATTAAATCGGACCTGATTAGAATACGTCTTGAGGGAACTAGCTTGGTGGAGGTTGATGCTAAGAAGACTGTACAAATGAGGTTCAGTTGGGGCAAAAGAGCTACTAGGCTACAAGGGTTGGCCTTCAGAGGTGACAATACCTAGTGGTCCTCAGGGGGATGTGCTCTAAAGGGAGGGGAAGGAGAGGCATTCTGTAAGAGGAAGTTCCTTGTTTTGTTGTGGTTGCTATTTTGTAAATGTTCTATTTATTACAAAAACATTTATCACTAAAACCGTTTAGATGGCAAAAAATATCAATGTGTTGCATTGTGTGTCATTGTAAGTGGTACGCCCACATTTTGCGCATTTGCCCCTAAAATTTTCAGTAAGGAGCACCAGTGCTACTAGTGGAAAATGTTTGTCTGGAGCTCTGACCTCTTAGATAACCACACGTGGTTAAAAGCATAGATTGTGTTGCTGGAACTGCTCTCTTATCACTGCACTTTTGCATAATGTCCCATATGTCCACATGTGCAGTTTGCAGAGTGGGTCATGGTCAGAGCCATCAGAAGAAGAGTAGTCTAGCAGTGTCTGCTTGAGTGACACTGATGGTTGTGAGATAAAACCACAGTATTAGTGTTCAGACTGTTACAGTGCTCTGTACCCTAAAGCTCCTCGTGGTGAACTCGTAAATCCCTGAGACAGTGTGCTTATCAGGTGGGGGGCTTCTGTGTACACTTAGAGTTTCAGTAGGTGTTTCATAAGGCTTAAACACCACATAGGTAATCACCATAATTCACAATATAAAAGGATCTTCATTGTGAAGGGTTCTACTACTTGTTACACAACCTTTCCATGTCAGAAGTTGGTCCACTGTGGTGGGCAGAGAGGACCTAGCCCTTCAAATCCTAGATTAATGTTGGTAAGCTTACTGGTTTGATCGATGCACACACTGCAATCACAATGACTTAACAGAGAAAAAGGGAGAGAGAGAGAGTTAGTTAGAAAGAGTTAGAAAGAGGGAGAGAGAGGAATCCTCTTAGTTTCACATCAGATTAGACTTATTTCACTACCACTAGGGAATAGGACCTTCACTGCCTCAATTTACTATTAACCTCAGAATTATTACTATAATATGCTAATTATAAGATTTAATCAAGTGAGGCTAATAAGTACTTTCTGTGGAACAACAGATGTTTTTCTTTCTAGTGTAGAAGTAATGAAGGAGCAGCCCCAGTACAAAAACATGTCCACTAGCCCATGTTGTTGTTGTACTGAAATCTTTCTCTTGCCTTATTTAAAGGCAGAAGTGCTGTGCTTTATTATGTAGCTGGAAGCAACTGAATGAGATCAATAGGAAACCTTTTAAACGCTTACCAAGGGATATGCCTGAGCAATAAAGGCAGCAGGTTTCTCATTATTGAGAGGAAACATTGAAGAGATCTCAACCTGTTGCATCAGCTCCAGCAAATGTGAACTGATTGACAATCCTGGGTGACTTTTCATTTTATCTCCCCTTTTCTTTAGCTAAGGGGACCCTGAGAGAAGAAACACTGAGGGTTTTCCTGCAGCAGATTTCTGCTGCCATGCGCATCCTCAAAAGCAAAGGAATCATCCACCGTGACCTAAAACCACAGAACATCCTGCTGTCGTACATTGGCCGCAAGAAGTCCACCATCAGCGGCATTCGCATCAAAATAGGTAACAATCCTTATAGACTTGTTGTGCACATTGACAAGAATTTGTCAGAACTTTATTGTAGCTACTCTCTGTAAGTGCTTCAGGTTTTCTGAAATTTGAAAATCTTTTTGTAACAATCATAATCAAATACCTTAGATTTATACATTCTAGATTTAATATGCTTATGTATCTAGTGTCTTAACAACTAGAATAAAGTATATTTCCAACCTTTCAAATGCTGACTAAAATAAAAACTGTGCAGTGCATCTATTGATTCCAGATCTATAATTATCATTTTTTGGAAAGATTTTAAGCAGCTTCCTAAAAGTCATGCTGTCTGCAAGTGGCCTGAAATATGTTTGGTCAACAGTAGAATGAGAAGCAATTACAATGGCCATGGAAGAGAGCATATTATTGGCTAAACATTTTTGTGTACATTACCTTGACCATCAAACAAATAGCTCTCTAGAGTCCAACAATGCTGTATTTTGTTAGTTGTAATCGTTACATTTACTAACTGGTTTCTTTCATATTTCTGTCCTGCAGCTGACTTTGGCTTTGCACGGTACCTCCAGAGCAACATGATGGCTGCCACACTTTGTGGGTCACCCATGTACATGGTCAGTGTGTCATACTCTATGTGTTGTGTGTGTCTAGAATAGCTGTTGAGGTCAGGCCTTTTTAAAATTACCTGTCAGCTTTCTCAGCAGTATGTTACATAACTGCTAATTACTGTGGAGCTTAACTTGTGACCTCCTCACCCTCAGGCCCCAGAAGTCATCATGTCCCAGAACTATGACGCCAAGGCCGACCTCTGGAGCATAGGGACAGTCATCTACCAGTGTCTGGTTGGCAAGCCACCATTCCAGGTTCATACTGAGTGCAACAAAGTTTAAGTGACAAATGTGTTTTGTAAATGTGTGTGTCTGTGCATCTAATTTCTATGTTAATCTTTGCAGGCCAATAGTCCCCAAGACCTGAGGATGTTCTACGAGAAGAACAAGAGTCTACAACCTATGTAATCACAGAAGCTGTTGATGAAATATCTCTGCTTGCATCTGTTTTAGTATTTGTAGTGGTCGCCATTTGATCCTCCACTTTGGTCCTAACTGAATTATCTCAACATCTATTTTATGGATTGTTATAAAATCTTATACAGACACCCACAATTCCCAGACAATGAAGCCTACTGATGATCCTTTAAATGTTCCTCTTGTCCCACTAGCAGGTTGACATGTTGTCAGCACATCAATATTTCCCCCAGGCATCCAAAGACTTTATCATCTGGCACAGTGTGACATGCATTGAACTTGTAAGATTGTTGTTTTCCCAGGCATCAAAAAAGACAATAATATACCCATGCTCTCTTTACCCAGCATCCCGAGAGAGACTTCCCCACAACTTGGCGATCTTCTTCTTGGGTTACTGCAGAGGAATCAGAAAGAAAGGATGGACTTTGGTGAGTGCTGACATAAGAGTACTGTCCTTAAATATTACATGCTACATGTATTGTTGGTTTTATATACTTTGTGTCCTGATCTTGTAACCCCTCCCTCTACAGACACATTTTTCAGCCATCCTTTCTTGGAGCCATCACCCACCATTAAAAAATGTAAGCACAAAGGTGTTCCTGAGAAGCACAAAATACTGTTCAACATGTTCTCATATTCCAGCCTGAAAACACCATTAACTGTGTATCTATTTGCCACAGCATGTCCAGTGCCGGTCCCCAGCGCCACCAATACCGTGACGGATTGTTCCTTTGGCAGCTCTCCATGCATTCGTTACAACTCTCCTCCTGTGAGTCTGATATTACTTTATATTAGAAATCCTCATTCAGAGGGGATTATACCTTCTGTGCTTGTTTGCTACAAACAGTGCTGAAAGATTAAACACTGCGTCCAAAAGGGGAAAACAGACCGAGCCTTCTTAAAATTTCTAGCATCATTTTACAAACTCATTTATCACAAATCAAATCCTTTGAAAAACTTATCTTCACCACCAAGTTTATACATGAATGATTCTGAGCATAATGTGTTCCCCAGAATAAGTGCCACTGCTCATTATAACAATCTCTTTGCACAGTGGCACATCTATCTCACAGCAGCAGTGGGAATGCAGGGCCAGTCACTTTCTCAGGATGTCAGTGTTCACTGTAACTATATGATTACATTAGTTTGACAGTCAGCACTGCCTTGCCTGGAAGTCATGTAATTTCATCATTCAGGAATATTGTTCTCTCTCTCTCTCTCTCGCTCGCTCTCTCGCTCTCGCTCTGTCTCCGTCTGTGGAAACAGTCTCTCCCAGACATGCAGACTCTTGCAGAAGATGGTCTTTCATCCCCTCCGCTTGGTCCTCCCAACTTCCTGCAGCTGTCCAAAGAGTCTGCAGGAAGCACCAGCAGCAAGAACTCGTCCTGTGACACTGACGACTTTGTCTTAGTGCCTCACATCTCCACTGACAGCTGTAAGTTCTATCAGACATATTGTACAGACACATGCTGTGCCTACACCTGTATTTCCCCAAAATAGACTTATGTGTTAATCATAACATTATTTTAAAGGGATTTCCTGCTTTCACTTTGTTTATGTCGGTTGATATTGATATATTTCACAATATCAGTTAAGCCACTATTCCTGTAATGTTTGAAGAATCTCATAGACCTGAAATTCTCTTCTCTGCAGTAGATTTAGAACCTAAAAAATGACCAGGAATTGTATGAGCTTTTATGAATGACTTGAGTATCTAAAATGATCTATATATAACCATAAAAATCTCCAATCATGTCAACCATAACTATTCATCATGCTGTAATATATAAACAAATGCTGGTTCACATACTAAACAGTACAAACAGTATCAACAACATGTGAGTTGTGGAACAAAAGTAAACACATTAATTTACATGTCCAATATATGAACACATGGACATGCACTAACATCTGTTCTGTACAAGCATGCAAATGTCTTGAAACATACCACATCTACAATACAGTCTCATCGAAGTCTCATTCAGTACCTGCCAGTGACACACACACAGCACGTCACTTAATCCACAGCCAGTAAATTAGACAGCTGCTAAGCATTTCATGTTGTAATTGTAGACTGCAGTCCACAAAGAGAAGGCACGCACACTTACCCTCTTGACTGGTAAAATGAATCCTCGTGATCTGCACCTGCTGCAACACACAGACATGCACACTCACTTGCTTGTCCTTTGCTCACAATGAACTAAGTGCAAAGCTTTGTGTGTGTCGGCTGGTATTTCAAGTGGCATGTAATCAGCTAATACTGTAACTGATAATGGTACATCATCATTTATTAGTTATTAGCAAAGCTTTTTACACCACTCACATTCTATTCTTTTCTTTACTTCTGCAGATGACCAACCAATGGGAGCTTGTCGTCGGCCGTCCAGTGAGTTCCTCATGTGTGCAGGGTGAGTACTATGCCGCCTTTGAAATCAAGTGTATATTTTTAGTTTTGAAAATTAATCTCATAATGTTTTTTCAATTAGTTGAAATAATAATGAGCCAGTGCTCAAAGCTATAAAAAAAGAAATTAAGAAACCCTGAGACAGTATTTGTAAGAATAAAAACTGTTGCACACACACAAGAATAAATGGGATTAATGGAATAAAATAATCTTCTTGGTTTTCTTGGTGAAACATGTTGAAGAGTAATAGCAGAATAACAACTAGCATTGTTCTTTCTATAGGTAACGCAATCCATCTACTATCATCTGTAAGCTCACTAATAAACATATTATTTCTTGTTTCTCTTAGTTTTTCTGAAAAGGATGTGGTTTTATGAGGTTATGACAGGTTAGATGCAGCATCAGTTGAAGCACGTCAGTCTACAGAGTCACAGGAAAGATTGTGTTGGTGATAAATATCCTTTGTGCTTCAACTGCCTCCATGGTGGTCACATGTCTCTGGTACTGTTATTTAGGAGGCTGAAAAATTTGGCAGCCCCATCTCTGACGGGTTCACCAGAGTCAGAGTAAAAATACACTGTCTATGCTATCGAAGTGTGACATGGTGCTACAAGGGACACACTGCTTTGACTTCATGTGTATGTGTGTAAGGTCATATGATCTATTCTTCTCTTGAAATACCAGTAAAATAGCACGATTAGTGAGTTATGAATCAGAGTTGGCCAAACAACAGGGTGGTGCTGTGATAAATAAAGCACGCGACTCACCAAGGGCTGTGGGATAAGAATAACTTCACACAGTTGCCAAAACTCATCTGCAATAACAAATTGTGACTGTTATTACGGTGCCTCAGCTGTGTTGTGCTCACAGGTCCAGCAACCACAGTGAGAAGATGTATAAACTATAACAGTAGATCTCAATATTCAACCTTTGTTTCTGAATTGGTTTAAAATTTAGCTTTAGGTCAAATGTAAGAAGTAGAAAAATGCATATATTACAACATAGGCAATTTCTCTCTCGGAAAGTCCTGCTGTCTGTTACTTCTTTGTTTATTCTCTTTCCTTTGTTTAGGAAATATAAAGCTGGCATTATTCCCAATGTTCCTTCTGCATTGCCAACAACACTAACAAGTGTTGTTCAGTTTGTCAATACATTCTCTACTTTGTCTGTGACATTCAACCCAAATCCTATTGGCTCTTACTGAAGATGCAAATCTCTGGTTTTGCATTGTTCACAAATATATTTTCAATTTTAATAAAGTCTCAGAAATCTACTCTCCAGCAATGGAATAAGACTCAGGGCTTTAGAATGCCAGAAGGTGTCTGTATGATTGAATCAAAATAAAATACAATGTGTGTGTTCATGGTATCGTAAAAACAACAAAGCTCTATTGTGCAGTAGAATATGATATGGCAGGCACTGATTATACCCACAATGTTCTTTGTTAGTGGAATACATTAATCATTTTTGTCTTTTCATGGGATTTGTTGACAGTTGGAAAAACGTTAAATGTCACCAGCCGTGTCCCTTAAATCCTGTTGTATTTTTATCAACGCAACAATAGTCATCACACCTACTACACAACATCATGTCCACCACTCATTTTCCTGTGGTTCTGTGTACTGTAGAGTTTCAGAACTGACACTATGGGTTATATGAAACCCCTTTTATCTTGCTGCTTTCCCTTTTGCACATGTTAACAGCCTCAAGCAAAACAGTTACCTCCTCTCTGTTCCCTCTTAATTGCACCTGCATTTGATTTTCTTGCTGTTCTGTCAGTCTCATCCCCCTATAACTATTTAATCCCATCTGTTGTCCTCCCAACGGCTTTCACCATACCAATCAAATGTTCCTACATAAATTAGGTAACCATTGACACGAGATGAACCATTTTTGTCTTCATTACTGCAGTTTCCCCTTACAATTTAGTAACAAGAACTTTGCTATCAAAGAACTCAGAAATCCCAGCCTTGTTTATCCTCTGTCCTCTGTGTGACCTATATTGATTGGTGACGAAGAAGATAGAGGGAAAAAAAAGGAACAGAAAATGGGTTTGGGAAGATGGCGATAAGAGCAGGGTGCTCCCATTGTAATGGTGATGTCATTGTAAAGAAAAACAAAAGATAAGAAACAGGACAGGAGAGTCTAGGTAGGGAAGTGAGGGAGATAGATGAGGAGAAAGAGAAGTGAAAATGAATAAATGCTCAAATGGTTTAATCCCATCCCCCCTCTGCTGGGCTGCTTGGTAAAATCCAGGTCAGTTGAGAGACAGACTTCATTCACTTCTGATCCAGTCTCCTCTTCCACTCGTGTGTCTTTTTTAAAAGCAGCTGTTCACTGACTAACAAATCCTCTCTAAATACATCTTTTCACAACTTGGAGAAAAAATAGCCTCGATCATGGGCTACAGTATCAAATGTCATTCTGGTCAGTGTTCGGTTAGTGGAGCAGGGCAGCACATGGTGAGGTTTATTTCTCAGAACTGCAGATGTCCCACAAAGAAACTGCTCCCTGATTCTTTGTCCGGACTTGTCTTTGCCTCACGTGTCCGCCTCTTCTCTCCCCTGTCGACCCACCCAGGCTTCTCATCATTACATAACACTGGTTTCCAACTGGTGCTGTACTCTAATGGCCATTTCCTTCACTCCTCCTCCTATTTTTGCATTATATATGTAGTCAGAGGCCCGGTGTTGTGATGAGGTCATGACTTTGTATTCTAGAACATTATGTCTCCTCTAGAATAACAAAGGAATGTAAATTAAGCTGTCTCTTTTCACTTCCCCTCCTGTGTCGGCTGTACACAGAGAACCAGCCTTGCATGTGCCATTGGTTGGCCCCACCTCCAACCCTTCCCCCAGCGGGATGAGCTTGAAGCTGATTGGTCCTGCCTTTGTGTTTACAAGGAAGCCCAACCTCCTTTTTCACCCACTGACTCCCCTCATGATGTCCCAGGCTAAACTTAGTTCCTCAACCTGCCTCCATACTGAAGTAAACAAAGACCTCAGGGCGACAGAGACAAAGTCCCTACATTAAGAATTATTCGAGTAGCAGGACTCAAGCAGCAGTCCTTTGGAGATTTAAATAATTATTGGCAACCTGAAGATGTCCTGCAGTTATGGAAGTGTCAGCAGCCTTCATAGGACTAGCTAAACAAACGCCTCTCCTGGTTCTTCCCTTCCAGGCAGCCGCAGCCCACCCCAGGACAAACCCCCATGGTGTCCCCACGGGCCGAGACCACCCCCATCCCAGTTCCCACCCAGGTCCGCAACTACCAGCGCATCAAGCAAAACCTCTCCAGCAGCCCTACTACCACACTCTACGGCTCCCCCAGGTAAGAGCTGCCTCTGCTGGGTCTGAGGGTGATGTAAGTCCTGACTCGACTCTGCATGATTCATTTATTCCTCACAGTGATTAGTTATTAAACACCTGGAATGAACACCTGTTTGCCCAGATCAACTTGGGACTAATGTTTGACTCAACAATTAGTGATGAGAAGTTTTAGGAGTGACTTGTGTAATGAAAACTCAGGATGTTATTTCATCAGCCACAAAGTTGGACTAATATTGCATCAGCTTGAATTTGTGACTTCCCAACCGGTTGCCGGGAGGATTTGTCGGGGGTTTTGTCTGAAGACAAAGCAGATGGGAGGACAGAAGAAGACAAAAGGGTGACAACTTGTTTCACAGACAGATTAGTTCAGTTGTTTCCATTCCCAGTCTGTTTTCTGAAAAGGAGAGCACAAGAGGTACTGTGGATTGTAATCAGCTGTACTTTATTGGTAATGTGTTTGTTATTGCAACGCTTATTTGTGCTGGTGTCTGTATGGGCTTGTGTTCTTCTGGTGGTTTACTTGTGTTGTCATTTGCCATTAAAATCCCTTTGTTGTGGTTGTAGCTCTGAAGATTAGGATTAGTTTAATGTCTCAAGAGAAGCACCTTGTTCGGTTTATGTCTCTGGGGGTTAGAGTAAACGTCTCCCTCACCCTGCACCCTTGCTCTGCTTCTTTGTTCACCTGTCTCACTCGTCTTTCTTGTCAATCTGTTCAGGGAAGATTAAAGCCTTTCACTATTGTTTTTCTCACTGTATGGAGCAACAATATGGCAGGTAGAAACTCTGAGGGAACTTCTTTATATACCTTTACTGTATAGATCTTAATATTGCTCTGTCAAACAAAAAAAAATCTGTAACCAGATCCTGACATAAGACTGAAACCCAGAGGAAGCGACAAGGGAAGTTCATGTTGATCTGTTGATATTACCAATTAACATTTAGTTACAGAAATTAGCTTTTGTGCACCTGCAATATTGTTTCTCAGTTGAACAAATCCAGCACAGGTAACATGCCACATGTTGGGAATGGGAGATGTTCCTTCCTCTTTTAAGATCCAGAGAATTTAACTGTGTTTTAACTGTAAATTGTTTCAGATGCACAATTTGTCTTTATCTAATGGACACCGGTTTTTCATTTTTTGCTTTGAGACAACTTAACGTTAACCATGCTATTTTAAATGCATTCCCCACATTTGTTAAGGCAATCTCAATGTTTGTACGATATTTATGTCTGTACTATAAACATAACTAACATTTTACATGGTATTTATTGTGAAATTTATATCCTCTGCAGTTGTATCCAGGGCATTTTATTTTACTTCTCCTCAGATGATGTAGTGCATCTCAGTAATTACATGAGACCCTACAAGCCCCGCCTCTCCTAACACCTATAACACCCTAATGTGCCGACTAGAACTTGTTTTTTTGGTGCACTTCTTTAGCTGATCTCCCACATATTGTCATATTGAGCAAATTTAGCCTTTAGTGCTTACTAAGGGTTTAGTTTTGTCTCCCAGTAAGTCAAGATAAAAGTGAGTCTGGTAAATGTACAACAACTCACTGCAGTTGTACCACATATTCTGTGGGATGGATATGAACTGTGCAAATGAGTTTCCACAGCAGAGTTTCCCACACATTCTTTGTTTCTGTGTGACTCAGATCTACTTAGTGTACAGTGTTGCAGCAGTAACAGCTTGTATTTACCAACAAACTGAAACCCTCTCAAAAAGGAGATGCATCTCAAGGGATTTATGCTGGAGAATAAACATGTACTACTAAATTATTATTTGATCATTAATATTTTATTTAACTCTTTTAATTAGTTAATGTTTAATAAGGGCATTTATTCTCATGGATCTGAAAACTGAAAAACTTTTAGAACTGAATTTTACTTCCACCTAATGTTTTTTTGTGATTATGTATGTGTTTTCTAGGTCTGGCACAGTGAGGCGCTCCAACACTAGCCCAATGGGGTTTCCCAAAGTGGCCTCAGGGTCCCCAGGTTCTGCAGATGTCCCTCAGACAGTGAGCCGACGCCTCTCTATCGGCAGCTCCCGGCCCTATTCGCCCTCACCTCTTGGTAAGGTCATGTCTAGACATATCTCCAAGCTCATTTGTCAATCAGTAACATATTTTAGACAGGAGCTGGACATGTCTCAAAGCTCACAATTTGAAATCACTGTGTTTACAGTGGGCACCATCCCAGAGCAGCTGGGTCAATGCTGCTGTCATCTGCAGAACCATGAGCCTCGCAGCCGGAGCTCCTCTGGAGGTCAGTTCATGTGCAAAACTTCAGCTGCTCCCTACAAAGGCCAAATATGCTCACTTGGTTTAGCTTTTAAATTAAATGAATCAGTAAGTTATTAGCAGTAGCTCTAGTAAATTGTTTTGATCCTCTTCTCTGCGTCATGACTCTGTTATTGTCATGTCAAGTGCATGAGTCACCATGAGTCAAGGTCTTTTTAAAAGTCTCTGACGCTGCTGTTATATTCATACTTCAGACATATCACAACACCGGGACTGTTTGTGGCAAGAGGATTGCTGTCATGGTGACCATTTAAAAAGAGGGGGAGTTACAATGTACTCTCTGAAACGGAGCCTCAGTCAGACAGACAACAGTACTTTGTCCCCTGTGATGGAAAGTCTCACAAACAACCAGATTTTATGACCCACACAGTCTGTGAGGAAAGTGCCACGACTATTTTCTTTTGTTGAAACGGTTTGATGAAGCAAAGCTCATGAATGTGTCATCAGAGCAAATGTTAGAGCTAAAGAATACAGCTGAGTGACATCAGAGACATGCAGGGACATCTCCTCTGACCACAGAGGATGTTTACAAAGATGTACTGTCCATGATCAACCTTATTTTATAATTATTTACTATTTATTACTCTCTTGTTGGGTTGTTTATGGGAGGCTGTTAAATTTAACTAAGTTAGAGTTTCTCTCTCTACCTTCTTCAGGTTCTCCTGTCCCGTCCTCCCAGCTCCTTGGGGCTCGGCTCCAGAGCTCCCCCACGTTGACTGAGGTCTACCAAACCAGGCAGAAGCTCCACAAGCAGCTGTCAGACCCCGTTCAGCCTTCCTCCTCCTGCAGTCACTCACCTCAGCTCGGCAGACCGGCAAACCTTGGCTCCTCACCGACCAAGTTGCTGGGCTCCTCGCCCCGCACGTCCGACTGGCTGCAGAAGTCCCCGCTGCCCACCATTATTGGTTCTCCTACCAAGGTGAGTGCAATTCTTGGTGAGTCAGCAGATGGCCAATACTAATAATAGAAATAAACATGTCATTGAGGTTTTCTCAAAAATTCTTTTTCATCCAGATCATTTTGGCACCGTTTAAAATTCCCAAAACGCAGGCGTCCTGTAACTTGATGGCACTGGCAGACAGCCCTGTGCCCACCAAGACCTTGGCAGATGCCCGGGATATCTGTGCCCACCACTGCAGCCCGTACGTCACTGGACGGCCAGCTGCCCCTGAGGCCAGTAAAACCTTTGGCAGGTAGGTCTCACTGAAAGAAACACATCTCATGTCTCCATACATCTCAGCCTCTACCTTAACTAAAGGTAGAATGATGCATAAATATACATTAACGGATTGTATTAAATCTAATGGGACACTGGAAGAGTTCTTAGCTGCCTACTTATTTATTTAGTTTGCTGGGTTTAAATTGTTTAAAAGTGTTTAAGTTTTCCACTGGCTTTTTTTTTTTTTCCGATCTATTCCTCTGCATGAAAAATACAATTTGAGTTCAAATATTAAACATTTTTAAATTGTAGGACTTTCTTTCCATTATGAGTAAAGAAAAGTGAAAAAAAAGCAAATGTGTTTCCTTTCCAGTTTTTGATCAGTTTTAGACCCTTGATATCTTACTTATGCCACGTAAATAACACGGCAGAGTTTATAGAGGAAATGTCACCAGCTTGGAACACTGGCCACTTTATACGTGTTTACAAGATTGAATTTCGTCATTAGTGAAATGAAATGTTGAGTCCCACTGTGGTACTGTGACGTCAGTTTTTCTGCTGTTTTACGTGCTGACGTTGCCTTTGGTTTCCCTGCAGGTCTGTTAGCACAGGTCGTCTGTCTGATCAGCCAATCAGAATCACTCTGGGCGGACAAGCCTATCAGGGGAGCACTGATAGCTTGAACACAGAGCGACCAATGGACACAGGTATGAGTATATTGCTGCACAAACTCTGAAATGTGTTTTAAACAGGTTGCGTTAACATTTGGAATGACTAATGGCTTGTCTGTGTTCTTCCATATGAAATATCTGCAATGAAAACTGTTAATTCATACAGTGCAGATATATATATATATATATATATACATATATATATATATATGTATGTGTCAACAACGAAATGTCAACAACAGTGTATAAAAGAGATTATCTATGTTTCGTATCCCAAAGCCCCTGCGGGTCCCATTGGTCTCGTTCAGGGTGGGTCAGCGAGTCCCCGTACTGTTCTTTTCACCGTGGGTTCACCACCTAACAGCAGCACTCCTCCTGCTTGCAGCCATCTGTGCACCCGACCACGTACCACCTCTGGTGAGGACCCTTCACCTTAGCACAGCTAGCGTGCAAACCAATTACCTATAAACAGCTAGAAGTAGGAAAAGTTAGTTTGCCTCAGTGAGTGTACTTGTTAGTAGTATTTATATCATGATTTCTTTCATGCTCTTACTGCCTCAAGTCATTGCAGCAGAGGTTTGATAACAAAGGCTAAATTTTCCTCTTCTCTCTTTGTCAATTTCCTCAGTGGGATCCAACAGTTCAGCTGGTTCTCTCTGCTCCACCAGCGGTCGGATCTATGTCGGTTCTCCCCCAGGCATGACAATGGGCACCTCTCCTCCAGGAGGTTTTGGGGGTGGGCAGGCAGTCCCTGGGGCAGATGGGGCACCGAGCAGTCTGCGCTATGTCCCCTATGGGACCTCCCCTCCGAGCTTGGAAGGATTCATCACCTTCGAAGCACCTGAGCTGCCTGAGGAGACTCTTATGGAGGTGAGAGAGACTAATATGATATTTTTTCTCTCCCCACATTTAAGGGGGACGTTCATCAGTTAACCGCTCAGTGAGTCATTTGTTTGATTTTACATTTAATCTTGATGTCTCCTGCTGCAGCGTGAGCATACAGACACACTGATGTACCTGCGGATGATGCTTTCTTTCACTGACTGCGTGCTGGAGATGGCAGCAATTCGTGCTGGTGGGACGGAGCTTGGAGTGTCAGCTGCGTCCCTCTACCCTCCCCAGGACAGTGTGGTTGTGGACCAGATAAGCCAGCTCAGCAAAGAGTGGGGGTAAGAAATGACCAAAGTTTTGACTTTAGTCTTTGATAATCTCATTTGATTAATAATATCATGCAGTCTTAGCAGGCCTGTTGTTCAGTAGTCTTGCTGCAGTGATGAAGATTTTCCATGCTTCTAATATACTGTGTTGTGCTGCCCTCTACAGGCAGGTGGAGCAGCTGGTTCTCTACATGAAGGCAGCTCAGCTCCTGGCTTCCTCCCTCCATCTGGCCAAGGCTCAGATTAAATCAGCCCAGCTCAATCCTTCCACTGCTGTCAAACAAGGTGAGGAAATTCTTCATGTCCCATCAGTGTATTATACTGTAACCTGCTGTTCACCCACTACATCAGCAGGAGAATGTCACCGTGGTTTTGTGTATGAAACAAACCTCTGTCTATGTACCTCATGGGTACACAAATACAGTCTGTAACCTTTTAAATACAAGTACACTAAACCTTTTCCCTTTCTTCTCTCAGTGGTGAAGAATCTGAATGAGCGTTACAAAAGCTGCATCTCCCTCTGCCGGCAGCTGACTGACAAACTCAACCACTTCTTCTCTGATAAGCAGCGATTTGTGGATGAGATCAACAGCGTCACTGCAGAGAAGCTCATCTACAATCACGCCGTGGAGATGGTGAGTGTCAGACGCAGCACGGAAACCCCCCCCCAAAAAAAACAAAAAGGAATTCATCATTTTGTGTCTCTTTTTCAAACGGCATGTTCAGTACATTTCTGCTGTTGTGTGTGATTGTGTGTGTGTCAGGTTCAGTCAGCAGCTCTTGACGAGATGTTCAAGCAGACGGAGGATATAGCTTACCGCTACAGCAAGGCCGCCATGCTGCTAGATGGCCTGTCCAAGATCCTACAGGACCCCACTGACATTGAGAATGTGGTTAAATGTGAGTAAAAACTACAATCTCTGACCTACACACACATCTGACACACTGAGCCTCATGCAGGAGCAGTTGTATGAACAGAGAAGTTGTTAAGTGGCATGTACGAGCACTAGTTGCTCTCACCAATCTTCTTGTACTTAGACTCAAACTGAGGGGTACATGTACATCTAGTTTTCCCATTCTCAACACTTAATTAACTTAACAATTCTAATATTCTCATCTCAATGAAAGCAAAGTTTCAATATTTTACAGCTATCAACTACTTATTTTGAACAAAAGATTGTATTGCCACATTGCAAGACAATTTACACAACTCACTTGATGTAGATCGTCAACTTGACCTTCCCATTTAAATCACGGATAGTTTTGCTATCTGTGATTTAAGGGTTGTGGGGGAGATCGGGCCATTTCTTTATAACGGTACAACTGTATGGTGGCAAGGTGTTGACAGCTGCAGTAATACTACTATCATTTTTAGATCCCTGGCTATCATTATGTTTTGATAAATATTTTTGGGAATGAAACATCCATACATAAAGTATGACAGGAAGCCACTTTTGGGTTGTTGTTTAAGATAACGATTAAACCTTGTGAACAGATAACATTCATCAGGTTGAATCTGCATGGGGCCCATTGTATCTTGGAGGCCTGCTCTTGATCTAATAACTGTTTTACTTCCGTTTTCTGCAACAACTTCTATTAATAACATCTTGTTTTGTTTATTTTCCCGGCAGACAAGGCCAGTGTGGACCGCAGGATCTCAGCCCTCTGCTACTGTACTGTCACGCTCTATGAGTAGCAGAGCTCACATAAACACACGCACGCACAGGGACCACGTCCTAAGACTATCGAGAACCATCCTCACAAAGCCACTGTTCCCTCCTGTAGCAGGTCAAGCACTTTTTCATTTGATAGGTTTCATCTGTATTTATCATCAGTTCTTTTTATCCGCTGCATCACAGAATGAACTGTAACAAGTGACTGATGCAGAAACTTACAACCAAAGATGACCACGGATCCAGAAACAAGAGACTGAAACCAGATGTGGACATAATTCATGCACTTTGATGTGCATGTTTTTTTATCAAGGATATTATTTGTGTTTTTTTACCAGAAGAAAAAGAGAATGGACGCAACAATGAGACTTTGTTTTGAACTTGACAGACTCAAGCTCCACATGAAGCAGTTCATCTTTTTAAATGCTACTTACTATGTGAAATCAGTGGTTATCAACTCTGTTTAAGTTGTTATTCTTATTTATTGGTTCAGAAGAACATGGGTGTTTGAGTCTCCTGCCTGTCTTGAAAACCTGAAGTATTCAAGTGGAAGGAAATGGAGGAAAAGCAAAAGGCTTACGGCCGTGCACTGTAACAGGTCCAACATGGACATTTACACAGAACGCAAGCTCCTGTTACAGAAACACACAGCCATGAGAGCAAACAATTGGTGGATTTGTAATTGCTTTGTTTTTATTTTTCTCATGTTTTTGGGTCAAGCACTTTATATTGGGCAGAGAGGAGGAGATGGAGGAGTCCTATAGGTAGAAATATGAAGGCAGGGGAATGGTTGTCTAATCACTCCTGCTTTCACACTCAAAACTGAATTGCTCTGTGTTCATGAGCATCAAATCCACTGCATACATTTCCCATAAGGCAGAGCAACCTGGGAAAACAGGGCAGGGAAACGGTGCTGTCTGGCATAACATTTAGGCCACACCTCAGCCTTTTGGGGCAGTGACTATCAGAGATTAACAAGATGCTTGACAGAAACACTTATCTCAACTTTAAATCCTCATTTAAAGGGGCATTCCACTGATTTTAGAAATGGAATTCATCACAAGGTGTGTTACATGGTCTGTGAAAACAATTGGGTAATTAACCCTGTAATTCTGTCAGGAGCTTTGTCATGTCAAACAAAATAACCCATGACCATCACTGCTGTGCTGATACCTCTATGATGATGTCAACAATGTTATCTTGAATTCGCCTCGAAAACCCTGTTAATAACTGGAGTGTGGAATTTCTCAGTTATGGGCATTTACCAGACAGGTATGGTCTAAAGGCAGAGTGATATGGTAAATGTATGAGCTTGACCCATCCCATGAGAGGTTATAAGTATAATTTCAGGCCCTGCTGCTTTGAATTTGTATTTAAACTGTATCTAGCAGATCTCCAACTTTATGGAAGTGTAATACTAAATTGGTGGAATATCCCTTTAATTCTAGATCCATTAGTTGTGTCAAGCATGTGAAGAATGGTCTACAGTTTCCCCATTATAACACTTCTTCATAAAATAGACATCTTTTTTAAATAGTTTGATTAATGGAATAAAACTAAGCGGCTGGGAAGCTTTGATTGGCTCGTATCAGCTTAATATTCATGTTGCACTTTGAATGCAGAACTGTCACTCATGACAGCAAGTAGAAAAAATGTGACAGGCGTTTGTCACATCCCCTGTTTCCCTTTTCCATGGTGACTTGTTGATCATATTGCTCACAATGAGGAGGGGTTAAGGTGAATTTGATGATGGTTCACTCTGCTCACATTGTCACAGGGTCTGTACGTTCAGGTATTCAGCAGAAAGCCACAAGCTGAGAACCATTGCAGTTGTATCAGACTCGTTTCCTGTTATAGTGCTAAACAGCAAGACATGTTCACTGTAAACCCCGATCGAGTGAATTGGGAAACTGAACGGTCATATTACTTGACAAGTTACCTGAACAATAAGTTTCAATCTACTAAAAAAATACTACAGCTTTTTTATGTTTTCTCAGTATCTGTAGCTACTTTTTAACAAAACTTGATGTTTGCAAACTTGTTTATATTTGTATGTTGTTCATGCGATTGAATCCTTTCTCCTTTTTTTGGGAGTGGTGTGTGTGTGTGATTGCGAGATCATAGTTTGAGTTTTGGGCCTGTCGGTGATTATGCCATCAGACAGCCTGCCTGTCAGTCAATGAGCACAAATCTTTATATGTACATATATGAATTTGATACATTTTATTCATGTCTGCCAAGGGTTTGATAAGGAAACCTATTGTGGCACAACAGGGGTGTGCCAACAAATAAAATAAAACTTATGGCAGCTCTGAAACTTCCCAGAGAACTCTTTCTACCAGGACTGTTCATTGTTGAGATCAACACACACATATTTGTTCAGTGATCTTATGACATTTTCTGAAATAAGTGTGATGTCTTCAGATTTTGTGCTTATATCATAAAATTTTGTGAGACTTGATTTGTCACAATCTTCACTGCCTAGTATCCACGTAGTCCCTCTGCCTCCCCTCAAGTTGTCTGCTGTCCTCCCAACAATGTATGTACTGTATGTATCTATGAGTGTGTATACACACATACACACACATGCACTTGCCAGGTGTGCATTAAGGCCAGTAGTAAACAGTAAAGGATAGAAAAGGAGGTACCTTCTTCTTGTGAAAGCAGACATAGGCCTACTCTTGTACAGCTGTTAATACATTGTTTTTCTATGTAAAAGTAAAAGGTGTGTAAATCCATTCACAGGCACCAGTGGACTCTGGGCCTGTTTCTCTGATGTACTGTTTTTTTTTCTAGACATATTTGGGGTTCAGTTTCCCTCATCCACATGAAGCCTTTCACTGCACACCGAGTGAGGAGGGAAAAATATAGCTGATGTAAACCCACCTGAATCTTTTCTCTGTACCATTGTGTCCATGGACTGTCACTGAAGATGGACTGTTTTAGATAAAGCATGGGTACCGACTCTGTATGTTACCCCGTAGAACCTCTAGAATCTTGAATGTATGTGCCCTGTTGTTTGCGCCTCTCCAGCTCGATTTGAATGCATTTTGAAAAACCCCACTGTCAGTCACAACCCTGAAAATGCAACAACTTTCCAAGCGCAGATTTTTTCAAAGAGAAATGTTAACGTTATACTCGTGTCTCCCATCGATGGGTGTCTCTCTTTGTTCTTTATGGAACTCAAATACAGTCTTTGTTATTAAAGAGAGGAAAAACAAAGATATCTACCTGTCTTTTTATTTTATTCTTAAAACCATGTAGCTTTTCTTAGTTTGGATGAAAAGTTTGCAACTGAAAAGGTGAACAAATTAACTTTGAAAGTGGTGTCAGATGAGTAGTAATAATTAGAATAATGATTATAATTACAAATTGTTCAACATTATGTTGAAAGTTAAGCTGTGGTTCTACTGTGGTACAATAAAGATTCATTTGGAGTAAATAAAGTGCATAAACTGTTTGATACAAACAGTGCAGCAGTGTCAGAGTTTCTTTCCTCCATTGTGTACAGTACACATGTACACAGTAAAGCTACACAGGTGTTAGTACGTGACAATTACATTCTGTACATTGTGCATATCACATTGTACTATTATGATTAATGATTATTACAGTTGCCTTTAAGGTTTGAAATGTGTGTTGCCTAAAACTGCAGCTGTGTTACAACTCAACTGGTGGCCTGAAGCTGCATCATCAGCTGAGTTCCATGTCTTGAGAAGTATTTTTCACAGGAGGCTCTAAAGCCCTTTTTGACAGTGTCTGTCTGAGGTAATTTAATATACCTGCCAATTCCACAGACGTCTGTCTGTCTCTCTTCCGTATTTCTGTTTGTATGTGGAACTCGTATCTTGAGAACTGTTCAACTAATCAGATTCACACTTGGCATGTTTATTGTAAATGGCCAAGAGAATTGCAGTGACGACTTGGGTGCGATTTGGACTGAAGATGTATTCAATATCAATAGAAATGGAATAAAATGGCGACCAGCGCTCTGTAGCAGTTAGTATGCCTCCAGTCTGTCGGTCAGTTTGAACATGCCTTCTTCCAAATTTGATCAGATTAACATCAACAGCGGTTAGTAACTGGGTCAAAATTGCTGCCAGATCATTATGACAATCTTTCTATTTTTATGTCACCTTAACAGACTGACACAGATATTCACGGGTGTCACAGGTGCAGATCTCTGTCATGGCAACAACATTCATATAATCACTTCCTCTTTAGTAATTTGTCTACAAAGCAAATGTGCAACGTTCATTTTGTCACTGGAATGCTTTAGATTTAGCCGAATTAAATAGCCTTTATTTTTGAAAAGTAGTGAATTTAGGTCTGAAGATTTTGTCAATTGCTTAACAGATCTCTGAGATAGCCAACATGCAATCTTTATATACAATCTATGCATGCAATGTAAGAAAAAAATAACAGTTAAGTAAATGATTTAACTTATGTATAAACCACACGCATGAACAGTAATGAAGCATTCACTTTGAGCATTCAATCTTCATCTTGATAAACCAGGTAGGATGAACACACAGTTTTCTAACTTCACTCTGCACCATAGACTGTTTATAAAAAGCTCTGCACACAACGTCCAGCACACAAACAGCACTAAGTGGCAGTATATTGAAGAACTGTTTGAGGAGGATTTACCAAAGAACAAATCTGAAGTAGCTCCAGGGCTTTTACACAGGACAAGAGAACCGAACTTTCCGAAAAGACCAGGCACTGCTAATAACACAGGGGCAGCTGGAGGTGCACGGGGGTTGTGTGATGTTGTTGCGAGACACCTGGAAACCAGCAGTGAAAAGTGCAGCCTGCGGCCACAGTATGACGGTTGTTATGGTGTGGGGGGGCCAACTCACCATGCGTCGCGCTGATTGGCGCTTTTCTTCATTGACGCACTCACTGACCAATTGCTGCGGAGTACACTGGGCTTTTGCCAGTGTAACAACAGTAGCTTATAACTGTGTAGATAGGACGTAGTTAATATTCAAACTGGTCGAGGAGGATAAGCTCTGGAAGGTAAACAACAAAAACAATTTTTAAGGCGTGTCTTTGTGTATGCGTTTATTAACGTTACGCAGATAGCACTTACCAATCTGCTGTAGCTTTAATAACTGTTTCTAATGCCGTCAGTTATAGCTGTTAGCAACCAAGCTAAAGCAGCTTGGCTTACTACACTGAACTGAACATTATCCTCGCAGATAACTTCCACTGTGAAGCTGGTTAGTAACTCTGGGTTTTTCGCATCATCGCCATATTTCACAAGGTGAAATGTAAACAACATCATCACATGACGAGACTAGAAAAGCAGCAGAAGTGTTATTGATGAACAAACAGAGGAACTTTATTGAGTTTACCACTTGCTCTTTTGTCTGACGATGAACAAACAGTGAGCATGTGATGCAGATTAAAAAGATTAAAGTAATATCAAACTGAGTTCATGTGAGATGAGCTCAGTCTGACTCAAATGTTCATTACTATTGAATAGCGTGTGGATCATTTTTAGTAAAAGGAATCAGAGGGTTTAGTTTTTATTTATCTTCATGTTCTAAGGTGCACTCATGGAATAAGAGTTAAGCATCAACACTGTCAGGAACTGTGTCACAATCAAATCTTTGTGGAATTAAAGTGAAGCTTTATATTTCTGTTTCTTTCGAGTAAAGAGTGGATTGTATACACGTAGTTCTTTACCAGTCTTATCGATCACTCAAGGTGCTTTACGGTACAAGTCACATTCACCCATAAACGCTCATATTCATACAACGCTTTGATACATTGCCTGTAAAGCCATCAGAGGCAATTTGGGGTTCAGAATCTGTCTTAAGGACACTGACCTTCTGGTTAGTGGACATCCCTCTCTGTGGCTCAGCAGGTGTGATAAACTCTTCCTTTGTTTATTAGAAGCTCTGTTTAAGAACCAGACTAAACAAAACCATCCCAATTATCTATAAAAAAATACCAATTTTACTTTGATGTTTTCTAAACTGTTTTGTGCCTGTCAGGATCCTGTAAATCGATAACTCTGGTTTTCTAGTGATGCGATTGGTCAGTAGTTAGTCTGTTGACAGTTTTGATCTGTTATCACAAAGTAACCTGGTTAGCAGTTCAGCATGAGTTACCATGGTGAATTACTCTGATAAGAAGTGAGCCAGCTCTGAAAATCCAGAGTGATACGTAAAGGTATAACCACAAATCCTGCCTCGTAGCAGAGGCCTGTGGTCATAACAAACACTTTTCATTATTTATTAATGTGAACATGGGAGTATCGGCAGCAAATGTTTTCGCTAGCAGCTTCATAATTTTATCAATTCGCTAAATTTGCTTTTAGCTGGTAATTGATTTCAGAATTTCGTAAATGGCTAAATTAGCCAGATAGTCGCAGATGTGACAACTTGATATAAAGGGCAACAATTGTAACATCTTTGTGTATCATTGTTTCTGTTCAAGATGTCCCGGGAACAGCTTGTTGTTCAACGGGCCAGGAAGTCTTACCAGACAGGAAACACCAGGCGTCTGGAGTATAGGATCCACCAGCTGAAGGGTCTGCTCCGCTTCATCACAGAGAGACGGAAGGACATTGCAGATGCTGTTAAAAGGGACCTTGGCAAGGTGGGTCAAACTCAGGAGACTGGTTGTACTGTCAGAAGAGTGTGGTGGCTGTACAGGCATGTCACTTTGCAGGAATATACAACAGAATGCAGCCCTCTTTAACTTCATATATATATAAACACACACACTATCTAGATAGATAGATAGATAGATAGATGGATAGATGGATAGATGGATAGATGGACAGACTATTTTGTGTTGTCTAAATCTATTCTGGTAGTGTGTTTATAATTTTTTCTAATGAGAGCATTCATGAATCTTGGCATTGAGGAGAATCAATCAGTGCAATCATTCTTTCACCAAACACATACTTAAATATTTATGTAATTTTAACAAATGTGAAATTGAAATGAAAATTCAGTGTCAACCTTAGACTGAATTATTGTAATTACAGAGATTACAAGTTATCAGTGAGTATATGGGACATGTGAATGATTTTGGTGTTGGGACTGAAGGTTTGAACTCGGCTTCTGGGTCTGTCCCATCTTCTGCTTTCAGAGTGAACATGCGACGGAGCTGTTTGAGACTCTGGGACTGGAGGGGGAGATCAAGCTGGCGATAGAGAAACTGGCAGAGTGGGCAGCTCCTCGACCTGTGGAGAAGAACCTCCTCACTCTACAAGATGAGGTTTACGTCCAGCCTGAGCCCCTGGGAGTGGTGCTTATTATTGGAGCCTGGAACTACCCCTGGGCTGTCACACTCCAGCCGCTGGTTGGTGCTATAGCTGCAGGTACCAAATACACTCATGTACAGCACACCCACGTATACACTAACAGAGAAATGTATTAGTTAGATGCAGTTTGACCACAAGATGACGCTTTTACTCAAAGTTGCACCCTTAAGAAACAGTCCAGTCTGAGTGGGAGCAAAATAAAACAATAAAACAAAGGAATACAGGCAGAGAGCTAGAGACCAGGATCTGTGCAAATACATACATTGCTACACACTTCTAATGGGTCAGAGGTGATGATTGAGAGTGTTTTAGGAAAATGTTGCATTGTATAACTAGTATTTTTGTTAATTGAACAAAGAATCAGCAAACACTATTTTTTGGTATCTCATTGTGTGAAAAGATTAAGGATTGACATTAATCTGCCATTGTGTTGTATTTATGTTATTAACAAATGAAAAACGCTAGTGAAATTGGTGATCTATGGCTTCTTCTTCATCTTTCAGGTAATGCAGCAGTAATAAAGCCATCTGAAGTCAGCTCACACTCTGCCAAGGTCATGGAGGAGCTTCTCCCTCAATACCTAGATAAAGTGAGCCATCCACTTTGTTTGATATGATGTGTTGTGCCTTTTTACCTTCATTTATCAATTGTAAATCTACAGAGAACTTTAATGACTGGATTTTCTTTCTCTAGGACCTGTACCCAGTTGTGACAGGTGGAGTGTCAGAGACCCAGGAGCTGCTAAAGCAGAGATTTGACCACATTTTCTACACAGGAAACAGCACAGTTGGTAAACTGGTGATGGAGGCTGCAGCTCGCCACCTCACCCCAGTGACCCTGGAACTGGGAGGGAAGAGTCCCTGTTACATCGACAAGAACTGTGATATCACCATTGCATGTCGGTCAGTGTCATTTAAAAAATATTACAAGAAATTGTGCATTTCCTGCTCATTGTCAGGACTTTATAGCTCCCAGTAGATCTTAGGGTGCATCCATATGAATGTATACAAAGCAGCTATCTGGACTTTTAAAGATCAGTTGTTCTGAGGGTTCTCACTGCAGTTTTTTAATCTGACAATCTCAGTGAGGTCTACT
Organism: Hippoglossus hippoglossus; assembly: GCF_009819705.1. Lineage (NCBI taxonomy): Eukaryota > Metazoa > Chordata > Actinopteri > Pleuronectiformes > Pleuronectidae > Hippoglossus > Hippoglossus hippoglossus. Next base: position 18,723,564 of record NC_047163.1, on the reverse strand, counting down.
GTGGTCTCATACACAATGAATATCAGCATTTGTTTTCTTAATAATTATATGATACCAATAAAACATAAAGCTATATCTAAGACTTGAGGTGTAATCAGAATTTTTCTCTCCCTCAACACAGTCGCATCACATGGGGAAAATTTGTCAACTGCGGTCAGACATGCATTGCTCCAGACTACATTCTGTGTGAACCCTCCATCCAGGACAGAGTAGTGGAGGAGATTAAGAAGAGCATTAAGGTTGGTCTAACATGAAGGTTTAGTACAGTTTTGGGGAATTTTACACGAATTAAAAAAAAATTTGAATCGGTGTATCTGGGTTTTTTATGCCCAAGTCTTGAAGAAACGCAATTTTCTTTTCTTTGTTGAAACTCGTATCAATCTGAAGAAACTCTTATATATGTTTTATGTAACACATCACAGGAGTTTTACACTGATAATCCAAAGACCTTCGAGGACTATGGACGCATCATCAACCAGCGACACTTTAAGAGGGTCATGGCTCTGATGGAGGGGAGCACAGTTGCTGTTGGTGGAGATAGTGATGAATCCCAATGCTACATCGGTACGTGACATGTTTGACTCCCTGGTTATCTTTGAAAAGCATTTATTGGGCTTCCTTGTAAAGTTGTGTAAACTTAATTTATTGTTTGAGTTGGAAGCTCACAAGGCTCGCCCATGATGTCATATTTAATCTGCTGGCAGCCTTTACTTGCATGCTCATGGCATTGATAAACTTCTTTGAAAATCACTGTGCTCTGTTATTGTGCCTCAGAGGGTGTGAAGCAAGATGTGCTGCATGTAACTTTCCTGCGAGAAGCGCCTAACTGAGTGACAGCGTAAACCACCAGAATCAGGCTTAGAAAGTTTAAGAGTATTGTGGAAGTGTAGATCAGTTAAAAAGAGTTAGAAGTTATTAAAAAACTAGTGTTCATTTCTGATATTCAGTAAAGAAACTTTTATGAATTAGGCAGCTCTTCAGGTTGTAGCCAGTCGGGGCTTCAGTAAAGCTACTGATGACCCTTGGTTTTCTGCACATGAAAACTGCTTAACCTCTCACACTCTCATCCCAACATTAATAATTACCACATTTGGCTTGTTACATTGTGTTTCTTTAAAGCAATACTGCACCAAAACAGGTTTTGAATATTATTATATCATAATAGAAAGCTGGCACTGACAAGTTTGTAACTTTAACTGCATCTTCATGCATGATGTCTGTAGTCAGCTTGGACTCATAACAGTTCAGGAAATTCCAATGATCACCCAGTGTTATGGCAAGAAAATAAAATAAAACCAACTAGAAGAATAGACTAGAAGGCCTGCTCCTTACATACAAAACCCTTAATGATTGAGCCCCATCATATATTATAAAGCTCATAGCACTCTAATATCCCAAAGCTGTTTTCAGACATGACAACTGTGTCCAGACTTTAAACAACGCAGCGGGGAGATTTTCCGCTTAGGTTCGCAACAGCAACAAATCGTCCGGAGAATTCAGGTAAGGATGGTGCAGCAGGCAGAGGCAGGATGTAACATATTGATTATTGTTTACAGCAAA